>NW_015164214.1:430473-526052 GCF_001447785.1 Gekko japonicus
AGCCCTCCCACTGTTGACCCCCCCCAAGCACCAAGAAGACAGAGCATCACTTGCCCCAGAGCCCCTATCTATACCTTGTGGCTAAGAGCCACTGATGGACCTCTGCTGGACATTCTGGAACATCCCCCCACACTGAAAACCATGCAGTACATCTACCTACCAAAAAGAAAACTAGCACAGACAGAGCCTTTCTCCCTGCTCTGTAGAGGGCTGCAGAACTCAGGGCTTTCTTTGTGGTGCAGGTGAAAGCGGGGTCTCCCTTTCCCCAGAAGCGGGACCACCCTGCACACTGAGGCCGTCCTCCACAGCAAAGTGGAATCTGTCCCAGGCCCACGTAGGTGGTGCTGAGCGGCCTTTGAGCCCAGGGTTCACTCCTCTCCCGTGGAGTCCGCAAAGCTCAGCCTTCCTCTGGAGCACCCGAGAGCCCGTCCACAGGGCCGCGACGCAGCCAAGGAGCCTTCCCGAGGCAGAACCCGCCCGAGGCTGGACTGGCACGCCGTGCCGCAACAGGGCCACCCACGGCCACGGGGCCCCTTCCTCGTCCTCCTCCTCCCCTGAGTCCCTGCGAGGGCGCACGCATGGAGGCCGAGGGGCGGGGTGCGCGCGCGTGTGTGTCTGTGTGTGTGGGAACTGTGGCCGAGCGGCGGAGAGTCCCGGCGGGCCGCCAGCCACGCTGCCTCGGCGGGAAGGCACTTCTCCGGGCAAAGGGCAGGCTCTCTCCAGCCAGGTCACGCGGTCTTGGGGCTGCAGCGACACTCCAGCGCGACAGATTCCCCCGCCCCGTGCTTGTTAGGGGGCAATTAATTAAAGCGTCTCGCCAGCGGGGCTGTCCCCGCGAGGGTGCTAGGGGGAATGGAAAGCACCGGGCTACGACGCGCGCCAGAGAGCTGGGCAGGGAGAGGGAAATTGAGGAGGGAGGGATTGAGTGGCAGCCTCTGTTTCTCCCTCCCCTCCCTGGGGAGGCTGTAGCTGCGCTAATGGGCTTCCCGGCTTCCGAAGGCTTTGCTCCGTCCTCGCCAACTTTTTTAGAGTCTGCCGGGCAGCTGGGGGGAGGGCGGCCGTGCTCCCGGGCGCTCTTTCCTCCTTCCCCCAAACCCGGAGGCGCCCGCTAACAAAAGCCAGGCTCCGGCGACGCTGCAGTAGCCATGCGCCGAGGCGCGCCGAGGCGCGCCAAGGCTCACCTAGCCCCCACCCCGTCCCGAAGCACGGCGCCTCTGCCTGGTGGGCGGGGTTTCTAGGAAATTTCGGGGGGGCGCCAGCCCCCCAGCCCCCCCGAAGATTACGCCGGTGTGTCCCTGGGAGGTTTGAGATGAGCAGTACTTCCTCCAAACCTATGCCATGTCTTTCCTTACTGGCAAGGATTATTGCTTCACGGTTACCGCCACTGGTTATGGGAGAGAGCTCCTTTCTGAGAAAGTATGCAACCTGATACTGTTGGACAAAAATTGTAAGTTTTTTTTTTTAAAAAGAAATTTGGTACAAAAGCAGCAGGTAAATAAAGTCCCCCCTCCCCCCCAAAAAAAGAGCTGCTTAAGTTGGAAGAAGTCTCCTTAGGCCAAGGTAAGACTTCCCATTTCCCTGAGCACGATGGCTAATACATGCAAAAAGTGTATAATATATAATACAATGTGCTTCGCTGTTGCTGAGTAATGAGCCTCACACGGTATAGTAGAGAGGGTGTGGTGTAAATGTGATAAAACAAAATTAAAGTCTTTTGTAGTTAGACAGGTACCTTTTTTCACCTTGGCTACAGTGGAAGTGTCAAACAGGGCTCCCAAATGTACAAAAACACCCTTCAGTTCACCCAGTGTCAAAGAGAGTCCAAGGTGGCACCAACAAGTATATAGTCCCTAGGCCAGGGGATCCCCAACCTTTTTGAGCCTGGGGGCACCTCTGAAATTCTGACACAGGGTGGTGGGTTCAACCACAAAGTGGCCAATGTGGAAGGCAGAACTACACACACAGAGGAAGCCCAAGTGTAGGGAACAAGAAGAGAAAATTTTAAGAAAATAAACCAGGAAAGGGGAGTGGGAGAGAGAATGAAAGTTTCCAGTGCTCTGGTTGCAGCTGCTGCTGAAAGAAAGCTTCTTTAATCTGCACAGTTGATCTTCAATGGCCAATCAGAATGTCTGCTGGGCAGGTGCTCCAACTAGAGTTCCCAGCCTCCATGTGTTGGTTGAAGATCTCCGAGGAGTACAACTCATCTCCAGGCAACAGAGAGCAGTTCCCCTGAAGAAAATGGCCACTTTGGAAGGTGGACTCTATGGCATTATGCTCCACTGAAGTCTCTTTCCTCCCCAAACCCCATCCCCTAAATTTCCAGGAATTTCCAAACCCGGAGTTGGCAGCCTGCCTCAACTGGCCTTACTTACTTTCTAAAAATATTTGGTGGATGCCAGGAAAGGTGTGGGCTGTTGCCACATTGGGGACTCCTTTCCTAGTCTGTCTCGCTATCCATCATGCAGAACTCAGTACAAAGAGAAGGGAGGAGGAGGGGGAAGGAGAGAACCAACCTCAGACTCTGGCTAACAAGATCTTACTTTGCTTCTTCAGGCTCTGGGTGATTCTGAATTGGCTTTTCCCTCTGTTGTTTTACCAGACCCACCTTGGAACAGAAATTCCCCTCTGCATTGCATGCCGCTGTCACTTTCTTTGATCATCAGATTTTATGGTACCTTCCGCATAGATTTGCGGCCATTCAGGGGTGCCTTTGCAGTCGGTACGCCTCTTTGGTTCACACAAAGAGCCATAAACTTGTGAATACATTAATGCTAGATCAAAGCATTTCTACAAACAAGATGTTAGTTGACCAATACAAAGGTTACAGGTCACTTCATTAGGATAAACAACTCCCACAAACTTTCCCGCCCTTGAATACATTATGTAACGTAACATCCTGCTTGCTAACAAACAACATTTAACTCTGTCATGGCTGAAGTGTAAGCAACTTGCAATTCCAACAGGCGTTGCCCCGGGGTATTTGAATGTGGTTTTGAGCTGCACCTTTTCCTCAGTGTTGAGAAAATGTGGAGCAAATGCCAGATGCAGAATTGCCGTCTGAGTGAGTCAGTTACGGCTGGGAAAGTCCTAGATGGCATCAAGTTCTAGAGCTCAGCAACCACACCTGTACCAAATAACACAATTAACATTTAAATTGGGCTTGCACCCGGCAGGCAGCCCAGACATAATAACCAAACATTTCCTAGAAGGGCATGGTCAGGGAAAGGTGCGACGGTGTGTGTGGCAGACAAGATTAAACAAAGGAAGTAATAAGGCATGTGCAGAAAAAAATAAACTGACTCCAAAAGAAGAAGAAGAAGAAGAAGCAACCCTTTAAAAGTCCCCAGCGAGTAATTAACCCAGAAGAAAAGGTTCCCCCCCTCCCTTTCCCAGTCGCAGTAAATTACCACCGAGGCTTTAAACGCCCCCTTCTTCGCCCCCTTCCCAGCCCCATTCATTGACACTGTTTCAAAAGGAGAACCCTTGTCCATTGGTTTATCCCCCCTTGTCCGGACCCCTCCGGGCTCTGCTCCACACTGCCCAAAGCTCTAAATCTGCCAACCCCAGTGAGAAATGGGCCGGAGCCATTGTGGCGAAGCGGCTTTTAATGAGCGATTGGAAAGCCATACATTGACGGGGGCGTTGAAGTCACCCGGCAAAGAAACGGGTTCTCAGTCCAGGCCTATTGTGGTGTAAATGCAAGCCGGGTCTCTCCTACTGTTTGGCCGGGATGGAGGACGGAGGGGGTTCGGCTTATAGGGTCTCCCCTCCAGTTAATCAACTCGATTGGATTAGGGTCACTGCGACCCCTAATAGTGTCAAAGGTCATGCCCAAGGAGGATTAAAAGCTTTGTTGGGAGGGAGTCCATATCCTTTGGGGAGTTAGGGACGACACTTGTTGATTGGAGTGTTACATTAGCACCACCTTGGAGAGAGGCCGACTCCCCTCTCTTTTATTTGCGGCTTTGCGCCTTTGCCCTCCTGGGAGGAAGGAAGGAGAAGTGTTGCGGATCCGCCACGTGTACGTGTCTGGCCTGGCCCTCTGAATGGATACGGGCCCTTGCCGCGCTCTCCTTTTAATCCATGTCCACCGTGCTGCCCTCCAAGCAATTCTGCACTCAGATCAAATTCAACCTTCTTTTAAACCCAAGTCCCCCCCCCCATTCTGTACTAAAATTGAGTTCAGTTTGGTGTCGTGCTTAAGTGCGTGGATCTGCATTACATCACCTCCATTCAGTGGTCAGCCCAGTTTCCAGCCTCCTGTTGCCTCGGGTTATCTGAATGCTGTTTTGCCGTGGACTTAGCTTGCCTGCACTCGAGCACTGAGAAAATCTGGAGTGGCAGGCAGATGCAGAAAGGACCGTAGAAGAACTGCGCTCAGACGGATTCCAATACTTGTGGATCGACTCCCCAAAAAATCAGGAGTAAGCTGAGTGTGCAGGAAAGCCCTGAGATGCAGCAGAGAAGATTGGGCTCGATAGGGTCTGCACGGCATGTGTATATGAGAGGAAGAGAGGATGGGAAATGGTGAATTTGGGAGACAGGTGAGGGTAGAGCTCAAGCAAGCCCAGACTGCAAGCTCATTACCAAGAGGGGCTAAACTGGAAATGTGTCTGCCAAAACTTCTCTGATGTGTATTCTGGAGATGAGTGCATGGGGTGAGAAGCATATTAAACACCTGTACTTGGGCTTTAGGAGTAGAATGGGGAGGTGCAATAAATAATTTCTGTGGAGATTTTATTTTATTTATTTATTTTTGGGATTTATATTTCACCCTATCCAACAGCTCTTGGACTTCTGTTCTTTGGAGAAATAAATCCCACCCCCCTTTCTCTTGGGATTTTTTTTTTAATCGAAATGACTCCAAAAGGGTTCACCAACCGAAAGGGCCCATGCGTTAGGTGAGACTTCCACCCCCTCCCACATCTGGGGATGGTGAAAGGGGGGTAGACAGGAGCTTGCTGGTAAAGTTCCTTGCTCCGGGACAGAAGATTTTAGCACGGCCTCTACCACACACATACACTTTTATACTGGAAGACAAGGAGTTTAAATGCAGTTTGAACCCATGATTCCCGTAAACTTAATTTCCCTCTGCAAACACTGGGGGGGGGGGGGAACAGCAGCCTTCGTCTCCGGCCACTTCTGATTGCATGTATGTGCTGTCAAGTTGCAGCTGACTTATGGAGACGCCAGCCAAGCAAGCGCGAAGCAGAGGTGGTTTGCCATTGCCTTCCTCTCCAGAGCCTGACTTGGCAGTCTCCTATCCTAGTACTGACCCTGCTTAACTTGCAGCATCCATATTCCCCACCACATCTTATCTAGAGGTTTTTCTTCAGTCTGAGCTACTAGAGAGCGTCTGTCAGTCATAATAGATAGAACTGAGCTCGAAGGGCCCCGTATCTCGCAGCTGCAAATGTACTGCCTAGTCTAGCAAAAGATGCAAAGACGTGACTCATGCATGTGATTCAAAAGAGTTACATTCATTGTTCCCTCTAAGCTGAGTTAGTGTGAGCTAGCTCACAGTTTTTAAGCCTCCGGCTCACACATTTTTGTCTTAGCTCAGGAAGGATGGCTCCCGACAGCACACTAATTGATGCAGTAGCCAAATAGCTCGCTCACAACTTTAATGCCAGTAGCTCACAAAGCAGAATTTTTGCTCACAAGACTCCGCAGCTTAGAGGGAGCATTGGTTACACCCAGCTTTTTCTGAAAGGCTGCAGAAGATTACAGGTGCACCTAAAATATTGGCACCCAAATCAATGGCTTGGGCTGCTTCTGCATTCAGGATGGGAGCATCGAGGTGGGGGGAGCATGGAATCCCATCAACAGGGCCAGGGCTTTCCATTATACTGTTGTGTGTTTCAAAGGGCTTTGAACACCAACATTTCTTCAGCAGGCATGGGGTGGGGAGAGGGAATCGAAGCTATTCACTAATAAACTGCAATGCCCTAAACGGATTTGACAAAAGGTTACTTGGCCTTCTTTTACATCCAGAAAAGCATAAGGCTTTAAAAGCCTTTTATGATTGCCAATATGGAGCTATTCATCTTCCTTAGAACTGTGACATGCTGTTGTGACAGGACCTCACACAAAGCACACCAGAGAATCAGATTTCTCACCGGCGTCCAGCACAGTGTTTTTGCCTTTTCATAATAATCAAACAAGCTGGCAGGACATGTAAAAGAAACGTACTCGCCCCTACAACAAGTGGTAGGGTGGGATCCCACATTATTCCTTTTTAACATTTACATGTGTAAACGCAAAGAGGCAAATACCGATCCCACTTTGTTTGTAAGGAGAGCCTGTGGAACAGAATCCTGATTAATCCGAAAGCTTTAGTTTCTCCATCACCAAACCCACTGAGATAATCCTGTACTGAAAGGCAACAGGGGGGAACTTTCTCTGACTCAGCAAGTCCCCTCCCATGTGCCCTTAGCAAGCAAAACGGGCTTTCCATCCCAGTTGAAATCAGTGCACAACTACCCAGATGCGCCACCAGAGGGCAACTGAGAGTTTTTTAATCAACCCGAACTGAACTTTCCAGTAGAAATTCCAGAATAATAAAGGCAGCTGGGGGGGGGGGGGGGGCGTTTCCCACCTGTTCACTGCTCTGTCCATCCTTACCTAAAACTAAAAAGATCCAAAGATCACCATGCCAGAGAGGCTTCAGTTACCAGGCTTGGGCGCTTCTTTTCCTTTTTTGTTTTTTAAAGCAGCAGTGTAAGAGGAAAAAAAGAGAGAACTACTTAAAAAGATCACAATCAAGGCACCCCAGGTTGTGACAAAGGCCTCGACAATTCCTCCTGATGACTAATCACCGATTTTGCATCCTGAGGAGACAATCAGGTCCTGGCAGTAGTAAGTTACTGAGAGCCAAGGGAGCATGAGAAGGCCCAGCCGCAAAAGCTTTCGACTCCCGTGTCCAGAGGAAAGAGGAAGTTGATTATATGCAGTGAGAAAATGGGTCTTTGCCTTCAACTAATTTCAGAAATCCTTCTTTCTGCCTGATTAGGTCCTTTCTACTGGCTCAGTGTTCTGATTTTTCATTCCTTGCTGTGTGCAACTACCCCATTAATTCCTTCCCCGGTCCCATTTCTACCTAGGCTGTCAACCTAGTTATTGGCCTTGCGCAATTGCATGTAGCCTCTCATGCAGAAATTAAGCAGGTGAAGTCGTTTCCTGGCATAGAGATAACTGTTGGGGAAAGCTTTACCTGATGGGTTTCAGCTGACCACTGGTAAAACTTGGGTTGCCAGGAATCCTAGAGGAAAACTTCCTGTCTCTTTAGTAGACAGAGGGTGCGGTCACATGGTCCTTTTGATCGGGGTTTGCAGCTGTTCCCTCTTGCATTTAAATTTTCCGTTCAGATGTGCCAATCCGCCTCCCGTGCCGAAGCAGGCTCACTCCCGCAAAGTTCCCGATTTTTCCTGCCCCTGGGAAAATCAAGTGTTTTCCTGGCACTTGCGCTTTGAACGCGCAATTTCGCAAATCTGGACAGCCGTCTTTCGCAATGATTGCGATTAGGGCTGTCTGACCGCTCTTTTTGTGCAATGAGTTTTTGTGGAGCAGCCCAGCGGCCAAGCAGCATGACTTCAAGCGGCCCGCACCACATGCCTCCCTACTGGGCCTCGACCTCCTGGCCGCCCAGAAGCACCACGAGAAGGAGCGCCAGGCCGGCGGCCACTCAGCCGACAACAAGGACGGCCCTGCGGCCACCGCCAGATGGGGATGAAGGTGAGGGGGATGGCCAGGCTGCCTCCGGGTGCAGCAGCCACAAAGACACACACTACCGCTCAGCCCGGGTGGAGAGGGGGTGTCAGCGAGGAGTTCTGGGAGCGCAGCAGGCAGCGGGAACGCTGTGAGCAAGGAACAGCAGCCAGTGAGAGGGATGGCTCTTGAGGGGTGGTGGAGACATCCCAACCCGAAGAAAAATATTCCCGTTTAAATCAAAGCAGGAACAAGGTGCAATTACCTTGCCGAGTGACCACAGCCAGAGTTTCCAGTCTCTAGATGATGGCTGGAGATCTCCTGGGATTCATGGAATAGGGATGCCAGGGTCCTGGTGGGACCTGGGGACCCTTCAGAATTAAAGCTCATCTCCAGTCTACACAGACCAGTTCCTCTGAAGAAAACGGATGCGTGGGAGGGTGGACTCTGTGGCACTGGACCCCGCTGAGGCCCCTGCCCTCCCCAGGCTCCACCACAACACCTCCAGGAGTTTTCCAGTCTGGATCTGGCAACTCTATTTTTTAAAAAACTAAGATCATGGCATCCGGCCCCATCACTCCTTGGCAAATAGAAGGGGAAGTCGTGGAAGTACTGACAGACTTCACGTTCCTGGGATCCCAGATCACCGCAGACTGTGACTGAAGCCATGAAGTTAAAAGACGCCTGCTCCTTGGGAGGAAAGCGATGGTGGACCTAAACAGCATGATAAAAAGTAGAGACATCTCCCTGCCAACAAAAGTCCGCATGGTCAAAGCAATGGTATTCTCAGTAGTCATGTATGGCTGCGAGAGTTGGACTATAAGGAAGGCCGAGCGCCGAAGAATAGATTCTTTTGAACTATGGTGCTGGAGAAGACTCTTGAGAGTCCCTTGGACTGCAAGAAGATCAAATCAGTCAATCCTAAAAGAAATCAACCCTGACTGTTCCCTGGAAGGCCAGATAAAGAAACTGAAGCTCAAATCCTTTGGCCACCAAATGAGAAGGGAGCACTCACTGGAGAAGACCCTGATGCTGGGAAAGACTGAAGGTCAAAGAAGACGGGGACGGCAAAGGATGAGATGGTTAGACAGTGTCATAGATGCAACAAACATGAAATTGAGCCAACTTCAGAGGACAGCAGAAGACCGGAGGGCCTGGCGTGATCTGGTCCATGGGGTCGCGAAGTGTCGGACTCGACTGTGCGACTGAACAACAACAATGTGTTACAGAAAGAGGGGGGAACCACGCAGGTAACTCCTGTGCTGGATTATTTATGCAACTTCCTGCACAGGAACAAATGCAGCCATTGTGCATTAAAATAATGCCACATCTGCCTTTCCCCTTAGAGTTATCGAACAACAACAGACTCTCTTTTTTAACTGCTCCAAACACTAATGAGTGTTGTCTTTTATACATATTCCACCTGTCACTCTGGAACAATGTCTCTTCTTCTGGTGAGAGGCCTTTTCTGTTGTGAAGAGACTCTAACTGTCTGCTGCCAGGGGAAACACACCTGACAGGTGGAGGTGCCTCCCTAATCCTCTTTCATCCTACAGAGAAGGAAGCAGGCACCTGGTCTGCTGGCTTCTTCCTCGTGATTGTGGCAAACCCACTCCTTGCTCGCATTTTTTTTTAGTCTTTGGAAAGAAAGCCGGGAGCTGGGGTAAGTTGGCCCAGTCATATAAGTGTGATATTGCATGCAGTAAATAAATCTCCCAAGAAGTATACTGCAAAAACAAAACTTACATTTATTCATGTAGATTCTGTTCACGTGCAGGTTACAGCCAAAGGAGAGAGAAAAGCCTAATTTAAAGAAGATTTTTTTCCCTTATCACAGCTGGCCAGCTAATCCAGCATCATAAGAACGTAAGAAGAGCCCTGCTGGATCAGACCAGTGGTCCATCTGGTCCAGCATGCTGTCTCTCACAGTGGCCAGCCAGTTCCTCTGGATGGCCAACAAAAGGCCGAGGCCTAACCCTGATGTTGCCTCCTGGCTCTGGGACCTGGAGGATTAGTGCCTCTGGATGTGCAGGTTCCCCTCAGTCACCCTGGCTAGTAGCCATTGATAGACTTATCCTCCATGAATCTCTCTAATCCCCTTTTAAAGCTGTTCATTCCTGTGACCATCACTATATCCTCTGGCAGTGAATTCCACATCTTAATCACTCTCTGTGAAAAGTAGTATTTCCTTTTGTCTGTCTTGAACCTACTGCCCATCTGCTTCATTGAATGCCCCTGAGTTCTAGTATTTTGGGAGAGGGAGGAAAAATTCCTCTGTCAACTCTCTCCGCCCCATACACCACATGTTTGGGAAGGCATTGTTCCTACAGAATAGATGTGCAGAGACGTGCGACTCCATGAAGAGCCATGTGAAGGAAGGGGAAGAACAAAGCATACACAGAGAGAGGAGGGGTCAGAGGGCAGCTCCAAGGTTCAGACCAAGAGAGAGAGAGACCCTGTCTAAGGTGATAATACTTAGAGCAGGGCTGGCTCGCTCACTAGGTGAACTAGGCGTTCGCCTACAGCGTACCGGCCCTTAGGGGTGCCAAACTGCACCCGCCCCCCTACCAAAAGAAAGGCTGATGTTCTAGAGGGATTCAATTCACTTTAGAGAGAACAGATGGACTGGAGTTGGCAGGTTAAGGGTCCACTCCCAAATGTGCAGGAATTCCTGCACAGAGCTGGAAGGGATCCCCAAGGTCATCTAGTCCGTGCAATGCAGGAATGTCCTGACTGGGTTACCCTAAGTCATGGATCCCCACCTACTGCGTCGTGAACCCCTTTCTGGAATGCCGCTAGTGCGCATACACAGCGAGAAAGGGTGCCATGTCCCATTGTCCACAGCTTTGGTCTGGAGAATGTTCCTCACAGTGGTACATCATCTGATGGCTCAGCTTGCATTTTCTGTCCTGGCTCTGTTGGCCTGCTGCCCATGGTTTTGACCTGGATACCAGTGAGGTCATAACTCTGGCCTCTCGTCTTTCTGTCACATGTCTGATTGATTTTATTTAAACCCTTTTTGTGTGCTGCCTTTCGTCCCAGCTTAGGGTCCCCAGGGCGGCGAACCATCAAAAACATCAAAACAAAGTTCAAAATTAAACAAAATTAAAATTAAGCAAACAAAATTAAACAAAAACAAACTTTTAAAATTAAAAACAGCAATGATGAAACAAAAGACATGCAGAATTAGAATTGATGTCCCTCTGTCACATGCATCCACCTCAGATGCAAATCCTGGGTCTGTAACCGCTGGTGGAAAGTTTTTAAGTATTTCCCTGTTGCCCCAGTGATTTTGGTTCTCTCCTTTTTGGTGTTGTTTCATTCACTGCAAGGGGAAATGAAACCAAAGCAGTCATTTGGCATGTGTGTGTGTGTAAGAACAAGTATGAGAAATTCAGAATCCTCACTGTCCCAAATGCAGTCCAAGTCACCCTGGACCCCGTGAAGGAGGTCCAAGTATAGAACTGCAAGTGTTACAAGGAAAGAAGTTTATATTTCAAAAGGTCCCAGTAGTTCATATTTCTGAGAAGTGTGGCTTGTTGGATGGAGACAGTAGACAGGGTCAATGTTCCCTCTAAGCTGAGTTGGTGTGAGCTAGCTCATGTTTTTTTAGCCTCCGGCTCACAGTTTTTTGTCTTAGCTCAGCCAGGATGGCTCCAGAGCAGACTAACTTATGCAGCAGCCAAATCGTTTGCTCACAGCTTTAATGCCAGTGGCTCACAGAGTAGAATTTTTGCTCACAAGACTCCACAGCTTAGAGGGAACATTGGACAGGGTTGGGGGCTGAAGACAGCAGGAAAGTGCTGGATACGTACAAGAAATGGTCAGAGAATTTTTTTTAAAGACCTCCATGTGGAAGCCTGATAAATATTCATCCACCAAACATGCAGATGCTTGTGTTTGACAAAAACAGTTCCATTTTATAGCTTCTCTGAGTGTAGGAGAATGACGGCTGCCAACCTCCTGGTGGTACCTGGAGATCTCGTGGAGAGCTCCAGAGATCAGTTCACCTGGAGAAAATGGCCACTTTGGAAGGTGGACTCTATGGTGCTATACCCCATTGAAGTCCCTCCCCCTCCCCAAACCCCACCCTCCTCAGGCTCCACCCTAAAAATCTCCAGATGTTTCCCAACCCAGAGCTGGTAATCCTAAGAATGCATAAAGGTAAAGGTTCCCTTGCTCAAAAGCCAGTCGAATCCGACTCTAGGGTTGCAGTGCTCATCTCCATTTCAAAGCCAAAGAGCCAGCGCTGTCCGAAGATGTTTCCGTGGTCATGTGGCCGGCATGACTAAACACCAAGGCACACGGAACGCTGTTACCTTCCCACTGAAGTGGTACCTGTTTATCTACTTGCAATTTCTTGCTTTCGAACTGCTAGGTTGGCAGGAGAAGAATGCATACATTCAACCTAAACAAAAGTGTCCATTGTTCACACTAAAAATGAACAGTTTATGCAGTCACTTATTATAGTGAAAACTTTCTCACGTCCACGTGAAAAATCACATTGATGTTGAAATCACAACACAGTTTTGAGAAATACAACACTAATGTCAGCAGTTGCATATGACATGACCATGTCTCAGTTTCACCACTTGAGGGAGCCTTTAGAAGAAGAAACAACTGCAGAATGCTGGTGAATTGCACAAGAGTGTCATCTTGTGGAGACATTTCCACTTAAGTAGTGACTGATCGTGAGTGACCATTCAGTCATGGCACTTATACTGAAGTGAAAGCATAGCCTTATGTCCTATAGGCATCTCAGATGGGAGGAGAGAAAGTCAAGGTTTGAAGTGTATTCCTGAAAGAGAAGAGGGAGAGAAACAGCACTACCAGGACATGCACGTAACTTGGGGAAAGAAAAAAAGAAAGAAAGAAAGAAAGAAAGAGAGAGAGAGAGAGAGAGAGAGAGAGAGAGAGAGAGAGAGAGAGAAAGAAAGAAAGAAAGAAAGAAAGAAAGAAAGAAAGAAAGAAAGAAAGAAAGAAAGAAAGAAAGAAAGAAAGAAAGAAAGAAAGAAAAGACCTAACTATTTTGGGCACAACAGTATTTCTTATATGGAACTGGACGAAGACCTAGTTACTTACAATCAAACCTGCTCTCCAGCAGTTCTCAAGCCTAGCCAAGAAGGGGCTGTGGTTCAGTGGTAGAACATCTGCTTGGCATACAAAAGGTCCCAGGTTCAATCCCTGGCATCTCTAGTTGAAAGATCTTGCAGAAGGTAATGTAAAAGAACTCTGCCTGAGACCCTTGGAGAGCTGCTGCCAATCTGAGTAGACGATGCTGACTGTGAGGGACCAAGGGTCTGATTCAGTATATGGCAGCCTCATGTATTCAGCCTCTCACTCTTGAGAGTCCCCCTGGACTGCAAGAAGATCAAATCAGTTAATCCTAAAAGATATCAACCCTGACTGTTCCTTGGAAGGCCAGATAATGAAACTGAAGCTCAAATACTTTGGCCACCCAATGAGAAGGGAGCACTTTGGTGCAAGGAGCGCCTAACTGACTGTCTCTGCTTCTCCAGGTCAGCCACCTTGGCCTCAAGGGAGCCAACACGTTCCCTGAGAACCAGGAGCTCCTTGCACCGAGCACACACCCAAGACTTCTGCCCAGTGGGCAGATAGTCATACATGTGACACTCCGTGCAAAACACTGGATAGCCCCCAACCCCCTGCTGGCATTCTGGCTTCATAATTCTTTTAAAATAAGTAAATATAATCCCCCTTTTAAAACCCTTGGTATTTATGTGGTTTTTCTTATCGAAGTCAAATTACTTTACGGGAAAGACAAAGAGCCTAGGGCCTTGTCTTTCTGGCTCTTTTTGGGCTTCTTACAGAGCCCCTAGTCTGGAGAAGACTCACTGGAGAAGACCCTGATGCTGGGAAAGATTGAAGGTCAAAGAAGACAGGGACGGCAAAGGATGAGATGGTTAGACAGTGTCATAGATGCAACAAACATGAAGTTGAGCAAACTTCAGAGGACGGCGGAAGACCAGAAGGCCTGGCGTGATCTGGTCCATGGGGTCGCGAAGAGTCGGACTCGACTGTGCGACTGAACAACAACAACATGTATTCAGTGACATTTCATTTAGAGGTGCCGAACGTATTTGTTGCAAGGGCCGGATCTTTGTCGGGCTGGCCCATGTATGCCATGAAATGTAATGCCCAGTACCAGAGATATGAACTTTATAAAGGAAACAAATTAACAATATTATTTTTTACTCAAAATACAAACAAAAGCAATTGATTCCTAGCAGTGAAAGCAGTTGATTGACGGGGGAACCCACGAAAGCGCGAATAAATGTATCTAATCATATAAAAGACTAGGTTTTGTCCAAAGGATACCGTAAAAGGGACAGTATCTTACATTTCCATACAAACTAGTTACTTTTTGTATATATAGCACTTTAGGAGACAAGTCATCTTCCCTACAAGTAAATAAAGTAGTTTTTCAGCACATAACCCCATACGCCCAGCCTCAGCAGCTGAGCATGTCATGAACCATCTCTCACTCTTCGTTTCCTCTGTCCTTCCTCTGAGGATCTTGAGGAGGCACACCGGATTCGCCCCACCACTGCCCCATCCCCACCAGCAACAACAACCCTGTAAGGTAGGCCAGGCTGAGAGACTGGCCCCAGGCGACCCAGGTGATAGAGTTCTGGCTCAGGAGGAGGGGGGTCTGAACCAGGCTCTCCCAGATCCCCACCCCACCCCCAGTTCTGATCCCTCCTGCATTTCCCACAGAAGAGGAAGGGCTGGGGGGGGGGAGGCCTGACAGAGAGGCTGTTTCCAAAAACTAAAGGAGGTGCTTTTTGTCCTCCCGTGACCCCTTTTCCTTCACAGGCTGAGAACAGGTGGGGGGGGAGAAGGGAGGTCACTATCCCCCACCTGCCCCAACACTCACTCTGCCTCCTGGCTTGTGACTGCGGTGCCCCTTTTCCCCTTCACTCCCCCCACTCGCTTCTGAGGCCATGACGCCTTTCTCAGAGTGGCATGCACATGACAGCCCAGCTGCCTCCCGATCCACACGCTGGCCTTCCTCCTCCTCTCTCCCTTGCTGGCCTAGGGTTGCCAGGTCCTACCTTTAGCCGTGGTGGGGGAGTCCCGCGTGCCGCAATGACGTCACCCGGAAATGACGTCATCGCATCAGGCACTTTGTGGGTGGGACCACTATCATTCGAGGGGAAATATTATAGTTTTCCCTTGAATTATAGAGTGTCGTCCCCCCCGCAACGTGCCTGGCGCGATGACGTCACCTCTGGGCGACATAATCACACCAGGCACATCGCCGCGAATCCGGTCACTTTGTGGGTGGGGCTCCCCCCGGTGGCCGGATCTGGGCCGGTGGATAAGGGGCCCATCGAGCAGGCAACCCCCCCCCCGGGGGGACCTGGCAACTCTATGCTGGCCTCATCCCTTCATTGGCAAACCATCACTCCACACCTGCTCTCACCAACCCCTTTCACGGCCACCATTTGAAACAACGCAGTGGTGGTGGTGCGGTGGTAGCAGTGTCAGCAGTTCAGCTCTGCCTCCCCCCCCACCTAGTGGCTTCACCCGTCCTCACTGAGCTGCAGTCAGAGGAGGTAAGGGGGGGGAACACCATGCCTCCTCTTTCTCCACCATCGCTGCCGTTCCTCCACCACCACCACCACTGTTTTACCTCAGCCTCTGAGCCCTGCCTCCTAGTCATTGCTTTGACCACTAACGCACCTCTCAGAGCGTGTGCCCACTCCCCTCCCCTCCCCTCAAGCAGCCTCCTGCCTTCCCTTGCTTGCACCAGTTGCTTGTGGGGCAGAAAAGAGCCCTGGACAGGCCAGTTCCAGCCCAGAGGACATATGTTTGACAACACCGGTTTAGATCATCTGCCTACCAAACTGAGCCTTGCTACTCTATCTGAGCTATGGCTCCTAATACCTTGGTAGATGGTAATACTAGACCTTTGAGGCCTCTCACGTTTCAAGATCAACACCTGATTTAAAATCAGATTTGACTTTATCAATTTGGGACCGTTCTTCTGCACATCGACCTGATGGGCCGGATGCTTTGGGACTCAAGTCTAATAACTTGCCCTTACAGTTAAAGGACTTCAGGCAGCAGAATCCAAGAAGACAGAGTTACCAGTCACAATAGATTGTGTCAGGCAGATGAACCAATGGCCTGTCTCACCCAAAGGCAACTGCATGTAGCTGCTATTACCCATAAAAGCACAGGTGTTTAGGAAGAGCGAGGTTTTCTGTTCATTAGCAACCCAGGACATAAAATTACCCTGGCCTAATTTTCCCAGTACTTTGGCTCATTAACCTGGCCCTGACTCATTATTCTAGCACTACAGAAACCATCTTCTCATGCCATTCGGTAATTTAGGAACCCTGAACCAGGGTAGTGGAGTAGTTAGAGTGTTGAACTAGGATCTGGGAGGAGACCCAGGTTCAAATTCTCACTGTGCCATAAAACCTTGGGCCAGGCAGACATTGTCAGCCTATCCATGTTCACAGGGTGATTGTGAGGGTAAAATGGAGGAGAGGAGAACAAAGGGTTGCCACCTTCCAAGTGGAGCATGGAGATCTCCTGGAATAAGACCTGGAATAAGATCCATTCCCTTGGAAGAAATGGCTGAATTGGAGGGTGGACTCTATGGCATTATATCCCACTGACACTCCTCCGTTTCCCAAACCCTGTACTCCTCACACTCCACTTTCAGGTATCATAAGTGCTGAGAAATGGCTCAGATTTCTCAGAAGAAGAGCTACCTGCTAGCCCTGAGCCAGTAATTGAACAGCCAGCTTCAGCTGGCTCTGAGCCAGAAGGAGAACAAGAAGAGATCAGGTTACCGCTGATCACAAGTCACAGCCTACAGCTGAAACCGAACCAACACCTTGTAGCTCTGAAGCAGTAAACAAGTCTTCAGCAGCCACTCCCAGCCCACCCACACCTTTGCAGCGCCAACACTGTCAGAGATGCTTAGAGTTGCAAGAAAGGAGAAGTGTGAGACTCATGGCCTGTTTTCAGCTGTCAATTGAAGAGATAAATGAGTAGTTTCAGGATGACTGCCAAGGAATTGGATGGGAGTTTAGTTCATTAAGGAGCTGCGGTGGCTCAAGTGGTTAAGACGCTGAACTGCAGGCTGTGGAAGGTCAGTAGTTCAGCGGTTCAAGACCCGGGTGCCGCAAGACAGGGTGAGCTCCTGTCTCTAGTTCCAGCTCCTGCCAACCTAGCAGTTCAAAAGCAAGACATTGCAAGTAGATAAATAGGTACCACTTCAGTGGGAAGGGAACAGCGTTCCGTGCGCCTTGGTGTTTAGTCATGCCGGCCACATGACCACGGAAACGTCTTCGGACAGCGCTGGCTCTTCGGCTTTGAAACGGAGATGAGCACCGCAACCCTAGAGTCGGATTCGACTGGCTTTCGAGCAAGGGAACCTTTACCTTTACCTTTAGTTCATTAAGACTTGGCTATAAATTCAGCTGGGAGACTAACACTTTGTGGATGTAATAGGTGCACTTTGCTACTGAACTGCCAACCTTGCTGGACCCCTGGTGGACCTCTGCAACCTTGAACTGGACATGACAACTGGCTTTTCTGGCACCCCTGACCTTGGACTGGACTTGCTGCCTGGAACTCCTTAATCCTAGACTGGACTTTGGTAAACCTGCTCTCTGGAACCCCTGACTTTTGGCCTGGACTTTGGTTACTCTCTGCAACCTTGCCATGTCTACTGGGGAAGCTACATCAGTACACCAAATCTCCAAAAAAATTCCCAGCATAGAGTTACCAAACTGAAGAATGAAGTAAAAAAATATTTTAAATAATGCTGCACATCTTTCCCATATCAGAATTAACTCTGTTTCCCAAGTATAAGACACCCACCTCTCAAGCCAGGAATTATGGCAGTGGGGGCCCAGAACCCTCTCTGTGCAACCTTGGGTCAGCTTGCAGGCAGAAGAAATGGCTGGCCTCTGGTCTCGGTTGCTCTGCAGCTCCACTCCTGCAGCTGGCCAGAAAGGTGCAGCTTTCAGGGCCAAGAGCTGTCCTTGAAAGAGCTCTCTCAGCCCCACCTACCTCACAGGGTGTCTGTTGTGGGGAAGGGAAAGGAGTTTGTAAGCTGCTCTGAGACTTTGAGTGCAGGGCGGGGTATAAATCCAATCTTTTCTTCTTCTTCTCTTCTTCTTATAGGGTGTCTGGAAAAATGACAGAGGAAGAAACTGGGAGTTTAGTGCAATTTTTGCAGGAGAAAACAATCGGCCCAAACTCAGTTCAGTAATGACATTTTCACATTGAGATAGATCAAGATGGGTAGCTGTGTGAGTCTGCAGATCAAGATGGGTAGCTGTGTGAGCCTGCCTAGCGGTAGAAAAGAGCAAGAGTCTAGTAGCACCTTAAAGACTAACAAAATTTGTGGTGGGGTATCTGAATAACTGAGCAGTGACTCATGGAAGCTCATACCCTGCCACAAATTTTGCTAGTCTTTAAGGTACTTTAAGGTCCTGCCAACCTAGCAGCTCGAAAGCAAGAAATTCCAAGTAGATAAATAGCTACCACTTCCGTGGGAAGGTAACAGCGTTCCGTGCGCCTTGGCATTCAGTCATGCCGGCCACATGACCACAGAAACATCTTCGGACAGCGCTGGCTCTTCGGCTTTGAAACAGAGATGAGCACCGCAACCCTAGAGTCGGACTCGACTGGCTTTCGAGCAAGGGAACCTTTTCCTTTGCCTTTAAGGTGCTTCTAGACTCTCACTCTTTTCTACTGCAACACTTTCACATGTTACTCGGCTGTGCTTGAATATATGCTGTGTGCAGTGAGGGTATGAATACTTTAAATATATTCATGTAAATAAATAAATGCAAGGCTGTCAAAAACAAGGAACTGAGGCTTAGCAAAAATGTCTTGCCCGTGACCACCCAAGTCTAAGGCTGAGGATTTTGCATTATTGCAAAAAGAAGGGGCCTCTGCCTCTTGCCCTCTTATCTTTTCTGCAAAGCCTGAGTCCAGAGTGGCCCCTTTAAGACCAGCAAAGCTTTATTCAATGTATGAGCTTTTGTGTGCATGGCACACATCTTCAGATACATATCTGAGTGGGTTGCCAGCTCCGGGTTGGGGATACCTGGAGATTTTGGGAGTGAAGCCTGAGGAGGGTGGGGTTTTGGGTGGGGAGGGGAGGGGAGGGGAGGGACTGCAGTGGGGTATAATGCCACAGAATGCACCTTACAGAGGCGATGATTTTCTCCAGGTGAACTGATCTCTGTCACCTGGAAACCAGTTGTAATCCCAGGGGATCTCCAGCCGCCACCTAGAGGTTGGCAGCCCTAGTCAGTGGAAGGATACATATCTGAGGAAGTGTGCGTGCGCACAAAAGCTCATACCTTGAATAAAACTTTGTTGGTCTTAAAGGGGCCACTGGTCTCAAACGTTGTTTTGCTGCTTCAAACCAACACAGCTCCCCCACCCGAATCTATCTTTTCTGCAGACTTTGAAGGACGTTCAGTCGTTTGAAACCATACGCTAAACATACGCTTCAAAGTCCCATTCATGGGGATATATTTAACTCATGGACCATCAACTGTTATAGAAAATAAGCAGTGGAGGTACAGGCATTTCTCTTCAGTAACATGCCAAACGGCCCAGGGATAAGATTTTGATGTGGATTTAACAGCTCAACACCCGCTAAATGTGAATTCACTCCTGTTGCATACTGCAGGCAGACAGAGCATCCCTTTTCAGAGAGGTGAAAGCTCCACAGTTCATGGTATGTACAGTCTCACTCTTTTTGCCTTGGGCGAACTGGTTTTGTGAGTTTGGGGGATGGCATAAAGCCCTGCAAAACCTGTTTGGCCAGAAGCAATGATGTGACAAAAGAAATAGGAAGTAATGCTTGTTCTCTCTGAGCTGTACTAAAAACTACTTTCTGCCTTCAGCCTTACTCAGTAAACTCCTCCTTTCTTGGAATGGGAGGGGGTAGGAGAGGCTCTTCAGGGTATCAAGCAGGAGACAAACTCAGGCTGCGTATTTTCTTAGGGGAAGCGTATCTTTGGGAACACTAGCTTGGGCCCCATGGTGTGTTTCCATGAGTAGAAGGATTTTCTGTTAATGGAGTGCGGCTTTCTCACCTTCCCCCTCTTTATGCAGCCAAAGAAGTCCCCAAAAGTGCCACTCTTGGGGGCAGGAGACCCCAGGAACAGAACTTCAGGGGGCATTTTGGGACTGAGAAACAGGGGCTAGGTGAGAAAGTCATGCCCGGAGGGCAGAGATCCTTCATCTCTCAAAATGCTCTGCTTTAGCCAAGCCTCTGGGTCTGTCTAGTGAGGGCCAGCTATGTGTATCTAAGAAAGTGGGCTCTAGTCCAGAAAAAGTTACACTACAATAAAAACTCGTTACTCTTTAAGATGCCACAAGAGAGCCAGTTTCATGTAGTGGTTAAGAGTGGCAGACTCTAATCTGGAGAACCTGGTTTGATTCCCCACTCTTCCACATGCAGCCGTCTGGGTGACCTTGGGTCAGTCACAGTTCTCTCAGAGCCTTCTCAGCCCCACTTACCTCACAGGGTGTCTGTTGTGGGGAGAGGAAGGGAAGGAGATTGTAAGCAGCTCTGAGACTCCGAGTGAAGGGCAGGGTATAAATCCAACTTCTCCTTCTTCTTCTCCTTCTCCTCCTCCTCATTTTTCCTGCATAGGAAGGATTCACACAAATTAATCCATTATTTATATGATTTTGATAGATGTTACAGTTTTGAAAATAAATAGTGAGAAAACGAAAAGCTGGTTTTTATACCCCGCTTTTATCTATCCATAGGAGTCCCAAAGCAGTTTACAACCTCCTTCCCTTCCTCTCCTCACAACAGGCACCTTGCAATGCTCCCTCTAAGCTGTGGAGTCTTGTGAGCAAAAATTCATCTTTCTGAGCTACTGGCAGGGGTCGTTTCATAGAAAAAGAGCTAGGGGAACTCATTAGCATAACTAATTAGCATATGCCACGCACCGGAAGTGTGTCATAAGGCCACATCCCTTGACATCACCGGAAGTGTGTCATAAGGCCACACACTCCGCCCCCAACGGTCCCGGCCGCCAGCAGCGGCCTTACAGCTCCACCGCCGAGCCCCATGAGGGGACCGCCGGAGGACCTGCAAGGCTGGCGGGAGTGCAAGGAAGCCCCGCGAAGGCCCTCCCTGGCCCCAGGCAGGCAGGGGTGGGGAGAGGCAGGGAGGAAGCAACTTACCCTCCCTCTTCTCCTGCCTCCTCCTGGCTGAATGAGGGCCGGAGGCGGGGCGGCCGGAAGCAGGGGGCGGGGCTTCGTCATGTGCCCCGCCCCCCGTACCTCACCCGGGGGAACTGCGATCCCCCGCAATCCCCCCAGAAATGACCTCTGAGTGGGGCTGAGAGAGCTTTTTCCAGAACTGTCCTTGAGAGAACAGCTCTGACAGAACTATGGCTTGCCCAAGGGAATCCAGCAGTTGCAAGTGGAGGAGTGGGGAATCAAACCCAGTTCTCCCAGATTAGAGTCCATGCACTTAACCACTACACCAAACTGGCTCTCTGTGACTCCCCCCCTTTAACCACTACACCATGCTGTCTCCAGGCTGAAAATTCTTTTGAGAAACCTTTACTTAACTTTCAGACACGCAGAAGAGATAACTAACAGGTACAGGGTAGACCTCTCTTCTGGTCTGCAGCAGATCCAATAAGCACCAAAGGAATGAATCAGCCAAACAGAAACTAGAATAACAAACGTCTAGGTCCCAATTAATTATTAGGCAACATCAGCCCCCCTCTATTTATTGAATAACTCTGCAAATAAATTAACCCTTTGAATACCTGCCCACTAGGGTTCCTAGCTATAGGTTGGGAAATACCTGGAGATTTAGAAGGTGGAACCTGGGAAAGGCCAGGGTTTGGGGAGGGGAGGTACCTCGGCAGTGTGTGATGCCATAGAGTCTGCCCTCCAAAGCAGCTATTTTTTTCCCAGGGGGGACTGATCTTGGCTGTCTGGAGCTCAGTTGTAATAGCAGGAGATCTTCAGGTGCCACCTGGAGGTTGGCTAAGGTTGCCAGGTCTACTTATCCAGCCAGCAGGGGGTGGGAGGGAGCCTTCTGGGAGTGGAGAGGGCAGGGCGACGTCACTGCATGTGACATTGTCAGTGTGGTGATGTCACATGGAAGTGACATCATCACACCGGGCACATCACATGGCAACGCTCTGGCATTGTGGTCAAAACTCTATGGTTGCCAGGTGGCCGGTGGCGGATTGGAGCCCCTGAAATCAGGGGAAATCCCACCCTAACTGGGGGTCTGGCAACCCTACTCTCCACTGCTGGGGGGGGGGGTGTATGATCCATTGCTGTTGCTGTCCTAACAATTTTTACTGCCTTTAGCTAGTACATTCCCTAAAAGTTCTTTCCATGTTTGTTCATACAAGCACTGCCATATTTTTCTTCCACTCTCAGCCTAGGGTTGCCAGCACTGCTTTGGCCAATTCCTGCAGATTTGGGAACACTGCTTGGGACAGGATGGATTTGGGGCGGGGAAGGGAGCTTGGCAGGGATGTAATTCCATAGACTTCACCCTCTGGAGCTAACATTTCCTCTAGGGGATCTGATCTTTGTTGTCTGGAGAGCCCAGCACAAGTTGGGATAGGGCGATTAATACATTTAATACATAATAGTAGTTCTAATTCCAGGAGATCTCCAGGCTCCACCTGGAGGCTGGCAACCCTATTCACTGTTATGAAGCATCTCTCCCTATATGTGACCATTTCTGGATTTTTTTCCATGGATCAACATGGATACCTGCAATCTTCTTGTACGTTGCACAAACACTGGCCTCATAGACACCAATGTAAGAGGACAAGGTCAACAAGATCAGGAAAGGGTGTCACTATACTGAGAAAGGTTTGTATTTAAATAATGAGAATTTAATCTTCAATTTAATCCCATTGAATACAGGGCTAATACAGGGGTCGAGCAAGATTCTTTAAATACTCACCGATTCCCCCCTTTAACAGGATTATCTGTTGAGATTACATTTTATCTCTTTAATTGTCTAACTGAACAATGACACTGCTTTCCGTAAATGACCTGCTAATATCCAAAATGGCCAGTGATCAATAGCCTGACATTTTACTCCACGGAGGTCACAGTGTTTGAAACATGAGGTTCCCTTGTGAATCTTAACAAATGCAATGCCAAGCATTCAACAAGTCTTACTGACACATACAGTCCTATTCATGTTTTGGGAAGGGCTGTGGCTCCGTGATAGAGCCCCAGATTCAATCCCTGGCTTCTCCAGTTAAAAGGACCAGGCAATGGATGATGTGAAAGACCTCTGCCTGAGGCAGTGGAGAGCCACAGCCAGTCTGAGTAAACAATACTGACTTTGAAAGACCAATTGCCTGATTTAGTATAAGGCAGTGTCATGTGTGTTCATGTCTAATGTTTCAACCTCTTGCACACCTAACAGGGAGCAAGCCCCACTGAACCCAGTGGGATTTACTTCTGAGTAAAACATGCACAGTATTGGGCTGCCCATCTCACTGTGTTCAATAGGGTTACTCCAGTTTAAGTATGCACAAAACCACAGCCATGCAGCCTCGTCCTGTGCGTCCTTATTCAGAAGTGTCCCATTACATTCACAAAAATTTACTTGGAAGTACATATACCTAAGACTGCAGCAGCCTCTCTTGGAGGACAGCTTTCCGGTAGATAACATGATAAGGTTCTGTGCCCCTTGAAAACAATGGAAAGTTCCTTTTTTTAAAATATGTCAACATCCAATTTGTCAAATTATAGAGGAGAACATGATCTGTGTGCATTTATACCCTGCCAGTGGAATTCAAAAGCTACAGCTGATGGAGCATGTGTGAAAAGAACATGTTATTTCCATAGTTGCTACTTCTGCTCCATGTTATTTTCCACAGTTGATATGTCACCCTAACGATATCTACTCAGCTGTGGCAACGCGCAGGAAGCTCCAAGCAAACACAAAATAGAAAATTACATCCTTAATGCAATCCCCCTAAAGCCCACAGAGAAAGCATTAAGCGCAAAAGGGGGGGGGAGTCCAAACAAACCAAGCATTAGCGTGTTACGGAATAAAAATGGGAGAAATTAAGCTTGCATCACTGAAGTGCAAATCAACACAAAAGAACAGATGCTCAGGGCCCAAAATGATTTGTGGGTGCAAGAATATGGGTGCAATTAACAGCAGGTGCAAAACCAGAAGCCCAGCTGTGAAACTCCCCTGTATCACCATTGAAATGTTTTTTTCGTTCAGATGCTGGGGCTCATTTCCACTGAAAGTGAAAGGGTGATAATCCATCAACAACGTCTTTGGAAGCCTGAGCCTAAGGTCTGGCTGAAAGGGCCACCACGGCAACCAGATGTGCAGGCTAGTCTGTAGCCTGTGCTTGGCCAACAGCACCGCAAAGGCAGGAAGACTTTAAGTACAGGAGTGGAGGTGCACAACGTCTTGGATTCGTATTTATTATTTCTTTACTCAAATATCTCCTCTGCTGCTTTTGGATATGTGTTACAAAGCTGCTTGCAGCAAAAATATTTAATTATAAAATACAGATTAGATAGACATGCACTTCAAAATTCAGATTGGATGGATGATTAGATAGATGATAGATAGATGATAGATGATAGATGATAGATGATAGATGATAGATGATAGATGATAGATGGACGATAGATAGATGATAGATGGACGATAGATAGATGATAGATGGACGATAGATGATAGATAGACGATAGAAAGATGATAGATGATAGATAGATGATAGACGATAGATAGATGGATGATAGATGGATGATGGATGGATGATGGATGGATGATAGATAGATAGATAGATAGATAGATAGATAGATAGATAGATAGATAGATAGATGGATGGATGATAGATAGATGGATGGATGGATGATAGATAGATGGATGGATGGATGATAGATAGATGGATGGATGGATGGATGGATGATAGATAGATAGATGGATGGATGATAGATGGATGGATGATGGATGGATGATGGATGGATGATAGATGGATGGATGATAGATGGATGATAGATGATAGATAGATAGGTAGCAGACACTTCAATATTCACATAGACAGACAGACACTTCAAAAATCATAAATACAAAAAAATATGCAGGTAGCACCCAGTAATCGCATTCAGGAAAAGAGGAAGACCCAACATGAGGTGGCTTGACTATAAGGGATGCCACAGCCCTCGGTTTGCAAGACCTGAGCAAGGCTGTTAGTGAGAGGACATTTTGGAGGACATTAATTCATAGGGTCACTGTAGTCAGAAGCAACTTGACAGTACTTAACACACACAGAGAGAGTAATCACAGGACAAGAAAGCCAGACACATTTAAAAGTATCCAACCACTCTGACCTGCATTCCGATATCATATGAAGCCAACGTTAAGCCTAAATGAGCACAAAATCTGGCTTTGTTTCCGGTTTGTACATGCTCCTCCCTCCTCCCTTCCTGCATATCATGCATCTCATTCCATCTATACAATGTGAATTACAGTCTTTTGCAGCCTCAGTTTGCATTGGGGTTATGCAAGGAAAGCCAAGGGATTCAACCTGTTTGAACGCATCTCCCCTGCTCTAGGAGGGTTCAACCTGTTCGAAAGCATCTCCCCTGCTCTGCTATTAGCATTTTAAAGGAGATAATACACATTTTAAAAGGACACATCTTTTCTCCTTTAAAATGCAAACTGAATAGCAAAGCAAAGGATCCAGTTTCAGTTCGCAAAAGCAAGTTGAGGTTGAAAGGTTAAACTCTACCTCTTTTCTGCGTGGCCCCAAGGCATGGTGAGGCTGCAGGAGCTTGCAATTTATGTTTTATCGATCAATAAAGACATATAATCTTTGTCTCATCTATCTGAGCCCTCAGAATTACAGACGGGGGGGGGGGGAATAGAAGCAAACTCTGGTTAAGGTGTGTGTCTGCATTTTATACGTCACAGGTTATAGGAATTTGTTTTAAACCAAGATTCCCAGCCAGCAATAAGCAGGAATCAAGTACATTCTGATCTAATGTCCATTTGATATGACATCTGAATGCAGTCCCAGGGTCAGTTAACTAAAGCAAATGTCCTATGGAAAAGGCTTGCCCACACTCCTAAAGGATTAGAAGAGATGGCAACAAACACGCCTCTTGTAGCAATTTCTCTGCTCTTCCACCATCCAGAGACACCATCGAGACAATTTCCATGGTAAGTGCCCGGGGAAATCAACCATCAGGCTCTCTCAGCATTATTCCTGTGATATGCCCAATACTTTCTCTACCTTTCCTTGTGAAAATTGCAAACAACCCCTTTCACTTGGACTGGAGAATTCTAAGATGAAGGGAAACAAAAGACTTAAAATCTTGATGGTGGGATTTCTTTCATTCGGCTCTGAAACTTGCCCATGATTTAATACTTTTCATACAACTTAAAATTGTCAGGGATGTCAATCTACATAATGGTTGGTGTTATGTATTGTACCAGTTTGCTGTAGTGGTTAAGAGCGCGGACTCTAATCTGGGAGAACCAGGCTTGATTCCCCACTCCTCCACTTGCACCTGGCTGGATGACCTTGGGCAAGCTGTAGTTCTGATAAGAGCTGTTCTTGAAAAAGAGCAGTTTCTGTCAAGAGCTCTCTCAGCCCCACCTACCTCACAGGGTGTCTGTTGTGGGGAGGGGAAAGGAAAGGAGTTTGTAAGCCACTCTGAGACACCTTTGGGTAGTGAAGGGCGGGGTATAAATCCAATCTCCTCCTCCTCCTCCTCCTCCTCTACATACATACTGAAGCTTGGGTCATAACTCCATAGGAGCCAAGGTATTGTAAATAAAACGTTCTGATTGGCTAGTGTGCGTAATAGACCAATCAGGGACTGGGAAAGGTTTCAGAGGGAACAAAGCCTATTGGTCCTTATGCAAGCATATTGATTGGTTCTTAACTCAATAGAGGGTGTGGTTATCCAAGCCCGGAAAGTTTAAAAGAGAGCTTTCTGTTCTCCTGTTTTTGTGTTCTTTTCTGTCATGTTTCAATAAAGCTGAATCACTTGTTTAAGAGCTGCCTGAAGTCTTATACTTAACAGTTTTCCAAAGGAAAATGTCAGCATTCTTTAATGAAGCAGCATTCTTTAATGAAGACCACATAAGAGAGGGCAGTCGAAATGACCAATGCTCCTAAGTAGCAGGCTGTCAGTCAAGAGTATTGCATTAGTAAATGTAAGAAGGCCTGCTACCCATAGTTGCTGCTACTTCCTCTTCACATCCCATCACAATCTGTGGCATGTACTCAACCTGCATTTCCAAGGAATTGATGCCACGTGAGTCTCCTGAAGAGGGGCAGTGTTGTTGTTTTTACCAGTGCCCTCTTCCACAGCAGACCCACAATTTGCCTGCAAAGCAGGTCCTGAGGGTCTCCTGAGACCAAGAAACAAAATTTAAGGGGGAAGGAGATGGAAGGAGGAAAGCACCACTCAGCGAGCAATTAAAATGTGGCATTAGCTAACAGAGGATGTAGTGACAGCCACAGAAATAAACAGCTTTAAAAGGGGATTAGATAGATTCATAGGTCTATCAGTGGCTACTACCCTGATAGTACCCTGGCGTGATCTGGTCCATATAGGGTTGCCAAGTCAATTTTTCTTACCGGCAGGGGAGCCTCGCTGGGCTCCGGGAGCTGTCCATCAATGTGCGCATGCGCAAAGCCCACACGCGCTGCCAGCACGTCACCGGAAGTGATGCACAACATCGATCACGTTGAGGGCGTGGCCCCAACGTGATTGGCGTGGTTGTGTCACCTCTTCGCGGGGCATCACTGCGCTTCAGGGGCGGAGTTCCCCCGGGGCCCCATTCCGCGGCGGCGGGAATCAGGCCTCCGAAGTGGGGGTTTACCCGCCACCCGCCCCCACTTCGCAGCCCTAGTTCCATGGGGTCGCGAAGAGTCAGACTCAACTGTGCGACTGAACAACAACTACTACTACCCTGGTAGCTGAGGGGAACCTCCACATTCAGAGGCACTAAGCCTCTGAATCCCAGAGCCAGGAGGCAACTTCAGGGGAAGGCCTCAGCCTCTATGCCTTGTTGTTGGCCCTCCAGAGGAACTGGCTGGCCACTGTGTGAGACAGGATGCTGGACTAGGTGGACCATTGGTCTGATCCAGCAGGGCTTTTCTTATGTTTTTATGTTTAATTAACAAAGTCTGTGGATGCCTGGATACATCCCAGTGTGTTCCAAATATGCTTATGGTTATTGACATTCATAATTCTTAGGTAAAAAAACATAGAGATGGTACAAGAAGCCAGTACTTGAAGATGAAGCTGCCTGATACTGAATCAGATCTTTCCTTCATCGAGGTCAGTATTGTCTACTCTGACAGGCAATGACTCTTCAGGGTATTTTGCACCACCTACTACTACTTTTTAACTGGAGAAGCCAGGGGTTGAACCTGGGATCTTCTGCATTCAAAGCAAACATTCTACCATTGAGCCACAGCATTTTCCTCAAATGCCCAAATAAGAATCAGTTGATATAGGCCCACACATGCCAAGGACCAATGCACCCATCCACATTTATCACTCATTCCCTGTAGCATCAAGTGCAAATGGGCAATTGGCAATTAATTACTACAGATGGAACTTTCATATCAACCAGTGTAGGACTCAATATGTTACTTTTAAATGGAGTCGGTTCACACACTCAAACTGAGGCTCATCAAGTGCTGAGAAACCAAATTATGACAGAAATGAAAATGTACATGCATCTGTGAACCAGTCCTAAAGCTGCACATACACAAATCCTTTCTCAAGCTTTGGTCCTGAGACAACCAGCTGTCAAGATGCAGATTCCAGCTAGCTTGCATTGGCTGACGTAGTCGTTATTCCTTTTTGAAGTCTCTTCCCATATGTCAGTGGATGAGTGAGATCTGATATTGCTGTAGAAGTGGGAAAGTTGACAGTTCTTCAGTGCTTGAGCACATGCAAAACAGCTGGTCTTTCTTTGATGTAATAGTTAAACTGCGATTTGGTGTGGAAGGGATAATATAAACTTCCCCTGCACTGCACTTCCCAAATGCCTCACTATAGTATTTTTAGGATTTGGGAAAAGAGTCCCCCCCCCTCACTTCCCATTGTAAATCCCAGTTATTGAACCAGAGAGGGGGATTGTACACAAACGACCCATTTGAGAGTGCCATTCCCCATACAGATGGGGATATATGAGTGGAAACAGACACAGCATTCCTAACAGGCTCCAAGTGATGCAATGGAGAAGAAATTCTACACATAAGTTTCGGTAAAAGATTTCCAAATATCTAAAAGTAAACCCATACTCAGTTGTTGTCTATATGCCATGCATTCAAATATTGATAAAGTTAAGAACATAAGAACATAAGAGATGCCAATGTTGGATCAGGCCAAAGGCCCATCCAGTCCAACACTCTATATCACACAGTAGCCAGAAATACCAGTGCCATCAGGAG
The DNA here is from genome assembly GCF_001447785.1 of Gekko japonicus. NCBI lineage: Eukaryota > Metazoa > Chordata > Lepidosauria > Squamata > Gekkonidae > Gekko > Gekko japonicus. The sequence goes on from NW_015164214.1 coordinate 459,654, forward strand.
GTCCACCAGGGGGGCCAGGACATTAGAAGCCATCCCACTGTTGACCCCCCCCCCAGCACCAAGAAGACAGAGCATCACTTGCCCCAGAGCCCCTATCTATACCTTGTGGCTAATAGCCACTGATGGACCTCTGCTCCATATGCTTATCTAATTCCCTTTTTAAGCCATCCATGCTTGTAGCCGCCCCCACTTCCTGTGGCAGTGAATTCCAAGTGATAATCACTCTTTGGGTGAAGAAGTACTTCCTTTTATCCGTTCTAACCCGACCGCTCAGCAATTTCATGGAGTGCCCACGAGTTCTTGTATTGTGAGAAAGGGAGAAAAGTACCTCTTTCTCTACCTGCTCTTTCCCATGCATAATGTTGTAAACCTCGATCATGTCACCCCTCAGTCGTCGTTTCTCCAAGCTAAAGAGCCCTAAGCACTTTAACCTTTCCTCATAGGGAAAGTGTTCCAACCCTTTTATCATTCGAGTTGCCCTTTTCTGCACTTTTTCCAAAGCTATAATATCTAAGGTCCTCTATCCATCGATTTACTAGAGGTGGGCATTTACTTCTCCAGTGTTGTAAAATGAGTTGTTGTTGGGGTTTTTTTGTTTTAGTAAGGGCATGGAGGGTCCATTTTTGCTGACCTCTCTCCAAAGCAGCCATTTTCTCCAGGGTAACTGATTTCTGTCATCTGGTGTTGGAACTCACAGGACGCGTCCCTCGACTCTGTGTCCAGCCATTAGGTTTTTCTGAGAGGAAGTTATTACTCATATCAGTTTTGTATTAGAATGTGGGTGGAGCCTGAGGAGGGCTGGTATGAGGAGAGGAGGGACATCAGTGGGGTATAATGTCATAGACTCCACTCTCCAAAGCACCCGTTTTCTCCAGGGTAATGATTTCCGTCTTTTGGAGAGCAGTTGCAATTCCAAGAGGTCGACAGACCCCACCTATAGCCAGAGCTGGCAATCTCCTTGGGTTACAACTGATCTCTAGGCAACAGAGATCAGTTCACCTCAAGAAAATGGCTGCTTTCCTTCCTCTTTGAGAAAGACATCAACTTCATGATGAAGGACCCTTTAAATCTCACAGGAGGGAAGAGAGAGGCTGGCCACTGGTGGCCACTGTTGGGGGCGGGGCTTGGGGGCAGGATTTCCCCTGTCGGCCAGCTGGCTGCCAGCGGGCAGGAGCCCACCAAATCAGGGGCTCCCCCACCCTCACCTGGGGACTAGCATCCCTGTTGGGGACTTCTGCCATAGTCTGTTGACAGGCGGACTACTAAGAGGAAAGGGCGGAGTAGGAGGAGAAAAGAAAGATGGAGGGAAAAGTAGAACAGGGGCTGTAAGAAGGACAGAAGAATTAAAAACCTTGTGTTAAGAATCCTGCCTTATGTTCTCTTCTTGCCTGCATAAAGCTACACAACAGGCCTCCAGTACAGTGGGCCGGGGATTACAGAACTGGTAAACAAGGCAAGCAACCATATATTAAAAAACTGCCTAGGGGCAGGGGTGTCAAACATAAGGCCCGGGGGCCGGAACCGGCCCATCCAGGGCTGTTATGCAGCCCGTGACCAAATCATGCAAGGGAGAAAGTACTGGGGGGAGTGAACAGAGCCACTTCATTGTGGCTTCAGCATGGCAAAACAGCCTCATCTGCAGCAGTCAAGCAGCGTGGGAGCGTCTGGCCAGTGCTACACTGCTGCGTCTCCAGTCTGCCTCCAGTTTTCCTCTGCACCCCCCACCCAGCCCATGGGGCCTTGCAGTGAGGACACACCAACTTGGAGTTTACCAGCTACTGTCCTTTATACAGTTTCTTTCTCCAGTACCTGGCATTACATTTTATGGCACTCGTGGCCCGGACTGACGAAGTGACATTTATGTCAGATCTGGACCTTGTAACAAATGAGTTCGACACCTCTGGCCTAGGGCATTTGTTCTCGCAACATTCCTCCAAGGTAGGTTAGTCTGAAAGAAAGTGACTGGCTCAAGGTCACCCAGAAAGCTTCCATGACATCAGACTTGTGTCTCCTGGATTCTTGTCCAGTACTTTAACTACTTACACCATGCTGAAATCAACTCTGAGGATATACCTTTCCCCTAAACTTCCAGTCTTTAATACTTCTTGAATGGCAGCCTTGAGCTCTTGAATCTAAACGGCTACATGGCTTTTCAAAGGGAGAACAATCCTATGGTCCCAGCCAAAATACAAGACCACAGAAAGCAACATCTGACAGGGCTATCACAACACGGTTCCTTCAGCACCCCAACACCCAGGGTACCCGTTTCCAGAAATGTTTAATTGGTAAATTGTCATCTGGAAACTCATTTTAATTTAGTGCTCTGGTTCATACTCCTGATTGTGTCCTTCTCTGCTTGCTAATTCTTAAAACCATTAGCTCTACAAATACCCATTATTATTTGCACAGTCAAATATAACTTTGCTTTGTTCTTATTATGAGGTAAGTGATTCTCTTCTAGACTCTATTAACCGTTCAGATTCACATGAGTTTGTTTACATAGATCTGTGACATGCTGATCTCTCCTGAGAGTCGATTTCATGTGCAAACAATGCTAGTTACTGACACAGATTATAGTATTCTTTACCAATTAATATACTGGCCTTCTAGTTTGTGTCTGATTTTGCTGCCAACATGGTCTTTCTGTTAGACTGACGAGAGTGAAGCTGATGTTCAGGGAATAGCATGAGATTTGGAGCCAAAAATTGGCCAGTTCTTCTTCTTGAGGACTTCTGTGTTCTCCAGAGAACAATTGGGAGGGGGTGAAGTATCTCCTGGGACTACAACTAATGTTCCCTCTAAGCTGTGGAGTCTTGTGAGCAGAAATTCTACTTTGTGAGCGACTGGCATGGAAGTTGTGAGCAAGCGATTTGGCCACTGCATAAATTTAGTTTGCTCTGAAGCCCCCTCCTCCCTGAGCTAAGACAAAAATGTGTGAGCCAGAGGCTAAAGAACTGCGAGCTAGCTCACGCTAACTCAGCTTAGAGGGAACACTGTCTACAACTGATCTCCAGGTGACAGAGATCAGTTCACCTGGAGAAAATCGCCGCTTTGAAAGAGGGACTCTATGGCATTCATACCACACCGAAGTCCCTCCCCAAACCCTACTCTCCACAGGCTCTGTCCCCCAAATATCCAGGTATTTCTCAACCTGTAGCTGGCAACCCTAGCTTTTACACTGAATAGAAATGTGTACACTTATATATTGCATCCACAGTAGGGTTGCCAGCCTCCAGGTTGTAGCTGGAGATCTCCTGCTATGACAGCTAATCTCCAGGCAACAGAGATCAGTTTCCCTGGATAAAATGGCCGCTTTGGAAGGTTATATTATAACCCATTGAAGTCCCTCCCCAAATCCACCCATCTCAGGCTCCACCCCCAAAATCTACAGGTATTTCCCAACCTGGAGTTGGCAACGCAAAGAGTGATGTAAACTTAAAATGTGGAATTGTCTGTTTCCTATGTCTTAAAATATTTCATCATATAATCAAACTTCTTTCCTTACAATTAAAACTGTTGGCAGGGTTTTTTTACCAGACTTTGATTAAAAGTTGGTAGAGCCACCAAGAGCCAGATACAATTGTTTGAGAGGTCAGCTTCAGCCCAAAAAGTGCCAGGTTAGCCATTCCTGTTCTAGGAATCTATAGGATATGATCAGTGGTCATTTCGTAGAAAAAGAGGTGCATGAGCTCATTAGCATAACTCATTTGCATAACTCATTTGCATAGGCCACACCCCCTGACATCACCGGAAGTGTGTCAGAAGGCAACACCCACCGCTCAGGCTCCACTGGACTGTTTTGGATTCCTAGCTATTGGGGGGGGGACGACATGCAGATCTGCCCTCGCAGAGGAGGGAGAGCTTGTACCTGAATAAAACTTGGTCTTAAAGGTGCCACTGGACTGTTTTGGGCCAGGGGGCCGGGGGGGGCTCTGCAGCTTACTTGGCTGCTTCTTGCTCTGAGTGAGGGCTGCTGGGAGCAGGGGGTGGGGTTTGTTGCATGTGCCCGCCCCCTGGGCTCTTTACTGCCGGAGCTCTGCTCCTGTGTGCTCCTACAGGAAATAACCCCGGGGTATGATTCCATTTTGTTGGCCCCAATCAGCCATTGCAGAAGAACAGCATTGCACAAAAACTGGGATGTGACACATAAAGAAATGGAAGTAAGCTATAGTGGTGATACATACATATCCCCTACAAAGCTACCAAAATTAAATTTCATTCATCCCCAATTTAAGGCCAATTTTCACTAAATGATCAATCCAAATCTGTGCAGTATTAATACAGAATGCAGGCTAGGACTCGCATGAGTGAAAATTCTTCCATATAAATAATTCCATCCACATAGATAACTAGATGTCAGAGTGAAGGGTTAACATAAGAACATAAGAGATGCCAATGTTGGATCAGGCCAAAGGCCCATCCAGTCCAACACTCTGTATCACACAGTGGCCAGAAATACCAGTGCCATCAGGAGGTCCACCAGTGGGGCCAGGACATTAGAAGCCATCCCACTGTTGACCCCCCCCCAAGCACCAAGATGACACAGCATCACTTGCCCCAGAGTCCCTATCTATACCTTGTGGCTAATAGCCACTGATGGACCTCTGCTCCATATGCTTATCTAATTCCCTTTTGAAGCCGTCCATGCTTGTAGCCGCCACCACTTCCTGTGGCAGTGAATTCCAAGTGTTAATCACTCTTTGGGTGAAGAAGTACTTCCTTTTATCCATTCTAACCCGACCGCTCAGCAATTTCATGGAGTGCCCACGAGTTCTTGTATTGTGAGAAAGGGAGAAAAGTACCTCTTTCTCTACCTGCTCTTTCCCATGCATAATCTTATAAACCTCGATCATGTCACCCCTCAGTCGTCGTTTCTCCAAGCTAAAGAGCCCTAAGCGCCTTAACCTTTCCTCATAGGGAAAGTGTTCCAACCCTTTTATCATTCGAGTTGCCCTTTTCTGCACTTTTTCCAAAGCTATAATATCCTTTTTAAGGTGTGGTGACCAGAATTTGGGTTTCTCCCTGACCTGACCTGCTAGATTTCTAGGTGAAGAGAATGCAACTGTTGCTGGATTGTATCACTTCAAATTGCAGGGGAGAGCCAAAGGTTTGGATGTTCCTCTGGATGTTCCTCTGAATTAAAACAACCACAAAAATACCTTCAACATATCAATCTGGTTTAACAGTAAGAATGTTTTGACCAAGACATTTTGCTGATACACTAGATTTGAATGTATTCGAAGGGCTGGGGTTTTTTTTACACAAGCAAGCAATCAAACAATGTTCATCCCCCACCAGCAGTCTAAAGCGTAAAAGTCTCAGCAACATATGTATAATGGGAACTTTCTGTATCTGGACTGGAGATTGACATAAATAATCATGCGTGTGATGTCGGCAGGTAGAACAGATAAGCAGATAGGATTCTTTAGTGACATATGAAGCTGCATTATACCAAATGACTCCATTGGCCCATGTAGCTCAGTATTGTGTATGAGTATGCAAAAGGCAGTGGTTTTCTGGCAGAGAAAGTCCTTTCCCAGTATTTTCTATGCTTTGACAGGGCCAGAATCTGGAACTTCTGTGTGTGTTCTGCCAATGAGCTACAACCAGTGTTCCCTCTAAGCTGCGTTAGTGTGAGCTAGCTCACAGTTTTTTAGCCTCCGGCTCACACATTTTTGTCATAGCTCAGGAAGTATGGCTCCACTGCAAACTAATTTATGCAGCAGCCAAATCGCTCCCTCACAGCTTTAATGCCAGTAGCTCACAAAGGAGAATTGTTGCTCACAAGACTCCACAGCTTAGAGGGAGCATTGGCTACAACCTCTCCACCAATGACAGGATGCCATTGGACCTCCTGTTAGGCAAATCAGGTGTGTTGCACAACAGCATCTCCTACCCTAACACAAGTCCCCAGGGCAATAAGGGGGAAAACATCTACGTCTGCTTCATTGACTATGCTAAAGCCTTTGACTGTGTGGATCACAACAAACTATGGCAGGTCCTTAAAGAGATGGGAGTACCAGACCACCTCACATGTCTCTTGAGAAACCTGTATAAGGGTCAAGAAGCAACAGTTAGAACTGGATATGGAACAACTGATTGGTTTCGCATAGGAAAAGGAGTACGACAAGGATGTATATTGTCACCTTGCTTATTTAATATATATGCAGAGTACATCATGCGAAATGCTAGCCTGGATGAATCACAAGTGGGAATTAAGATTGCTGGGGAAAGATCAACAACCTCAGATATGCAGACGATACCACTCTAATGGCAGAAAGTGAAGAGGACCTAAAGAGCCTCTTGCTCAGAGTAAAAGAGGAGAACGCAAAAGTGGGCTTGAAGCTCAACATCAAAAAAACTAAGATGATGGCATCCGGCCCCATCACTCCTTGGCAAATAGAAGGGGAAGTCGTGGAAGTAGTGACAGACTTCACGTTCCTGGGATCCCAGATCACTGCAGACTGTGACTGCAGCCATGAAATTAAAAGACGCCTGCTCCTTGGGAGGAAAGTGATGGCGAACCTAAACAGCATGATAAAAAGTAAAGACATCACCCTGCCAACAAAAGTCCGCATGGTCAAAGCAATGGTATTCCCAGTAGTCATGTATGGCTGCGAGAGTTGGACTATAAGGCCGAGCGCCGAAGAATAGATTCTTTTGAACTATGGACTGCAAGAAGATCAAATCAGTCAATCCTAAATGAAATCAACCCTGACTGTTCCCTGGAAGGCCAGATAATGAAACTGAAGCTCAAATACTTTGGCCACCAAATGAGAAGGGAGCACTCACTGGAGAAGACCCTGATGCTGGGAAAGATTGAAGGTCAAAGAAGACGGGGACGGCGAAGGATGAGATGGTTAGACAGTGTCATAGATGCAACGAACATGAAATTGAGCCAACTACAGAGGATGGCGGAAAACAGGAGGGCCTGGCGAGATCTTGTCCATGGGGTCGCGAAGATTCGGACTCGACTGTGTGACTGAACAACAACAAACTTTATTGCCCTATTCAAGATACATTAAATAAAGTGGAGAATTCAAGATAAAAGTACAAGACAGAGATCAATTGCAATAAAACCATGGCAATTTGTATATGCATATAAACCAGTTCTAAAGTGTAATTGCATTACTTTTTAGGTAGCTGAAAGCCCAGTTCTAAGTTATTCCAAACTGTGTTCCTCCCACTTGGCTAGTCCAGAGCAAAACCAACCCAGAGGAAGGAGATAGGTGACACAAGATTGCAGTGGGATAAATGAAGAGGGAGCTTTGGGTAGAAAGGAAGGAATTCCTGGCCAAGGTACAGTGAGGAAGGCCAGCTGGCAGTAGGGCAGACTGGTCCTGAAGAAGAGATTGAGAAGTTAATGAACAATTCATGATTAAAATGGCATGAGAGGATTAAGACTGAAATGGAAATCAAAACAGGAAATAAATGTTACTATGCCTATCCTGATTTTGTGCTAATGGTGGGAAAGGGGTCTGGAAGGGAACCAGCTACTAGGGTTGCCAGATCTGGGCTGGGAAATACCTGGAGATTTTGGGGGTGGAGTATGGGCAGGGCAGAGTTTAGGGAGGGAAGGGGCCTCAGCAGGGCACAAAGCCATATGTGATAGACTGCACTTTTAAAAACTTAGAAGTGTTGTGAAAACAGATATAGGACTGTGAAGGGTTAATTCTTCACAGAGTCAGGAGCCTTGAGTGACAGGCTGTTCCAAGAGATCTGATTGGTTAGCATCAGTTGAGCAGAGAGAGGCTTCACAGATGGATGCTGAGGAGGATTCAGTCTGATTTCAGCCCTAGCTGAGAGAGTCGAGTACTGACAGTTTCGGAATTCAGCCCTGACTAAGAGCAGTTTAACACAGACAGGAGAATTGGGGGGAAGTTGGCAAGGAAGTTTGGGAAATAGGTGAAGACTCCCACTCAGGCCAAAGAAAGGGGATAGATCTTCTAGTGAGAGGGCTGAAGTCAGAAGTCAGAAATGTCAACCCTTTATTTCAGCTGACCTTTCCCCTCTATGTTAAATAAAATGTTTTGTTATGTAAATTTCAAAGTGCCTCAAGTGCCATTTAAGTTGTTTAAGTTAAAGCGGGCTCCTCAGGTTCCTGGGCTACGCAAACAGCTAAAATATTGTACTATGACAGGGTGGGACAACCAGAGCTCTTCAGCAAAGAAGATAACACATTACTAAGGCAGCTCAGTCCAAAACAGCCCCCCCCCCTGAGCCCCAGACATCCCTGGTTCAATTTCCATTATAGCCTATGAGGCCCATTGACCATAAGCTGCCTTAAATTACAGGGAAAAGTGGGATATAAATATCTGAATAAATTAGTTCGGGCAGGTTGATAACATTTAAGCAACTTCCTGTTTGTTCGGTTAGTCAGAGTTCTAACAATGATTGTTTCACCTCTGTTATATTTGACCTGTAATGCTGTTTGACATATTTCACTAAAAAACCCAAAGTAGACTACAAGAGATTTTTCTCCCCTAAGTACTCGTATGTTTTCTAAGGGTCAGTGCAAGGCGATGGTCCAAGGCCATGTCCACCAATATAGTGGACTGGAGCAGGTAGACCTGTTCTCTGGAGGACAGGTTACCAATATAGTAGACTGGGGCAGGTAGACCTGTTCTCTGTAGGCCAGAGAAACCAATATAGTGGAAAGGGGTCGGTAGACCTGTTCTTCAGAGGCCAGGTCTACCCATATAGTGGACTCAGGAGGGTAGACCTGTTCTCCCAAGGCCTGGTCTACCCCTGTAGAGGACAACATTTTGTGTAATAAAATTTGACTTGATTCTGTTTTCTCTTATAATGCTTAAATTATTCTTAAAATGTAGTTTATATACAGTTTAAAAGAATTCTGAGATTTTTACAAAATTATGGAAATAATCCAAAAACTAATTTATGCAATTGTCAAATATAGACTTACAACTTTAACGCTACTCGCTTTTTTCGCTCATAAGGTAGAATTTTTGTGGAGCTTAGAGGGAACATTGCAAGGTCATCTTCTGAGGCCCTGCTTTGGGTGCCCCAAACTACTGAGGTCAGCTGGTTGACAACCGGGAAAAAAAAAAAAGCCTTCTCAGTCATGGTCCCAAAACTGTGGAACTCTCTTCCCTCTTCTGATGCCATCTTCTTCCAGTGGGTGAAGACTTTATTGTTTTGATTGGTGTTCCCTCCGTGATCCCTCCTCCTTGCTTAGTTTTTAAATTGATGCTTTTATGCTTCTGTATATATCGGAGCTGCGGTGGCTCAAGTGGTTAAGATGCTGAACTGCAGGCTGTGGAAGGTCAGTAGTTCAGCAGTTCGAGACCCGAGTTGCCGCATGACGGAGTGAGCTCCCGTCTCTAGTTCCAGCTCCTGCCAACCTAGCAGTTCGAAAGCAAGAAATTGCAAGTAGATAAATAGGGACCACTTCGGTGGGAAGGTAACAGCGTTCCGTGCACCTTGGTGTTTAGTCATGCCGGCCACATGACCACGGAAACGTCTTCGGACAGCGCTGGCTCTTCGGCTTTGAAACGGAGATGAGCACCGCAACCCTAGAGTCGGATTCGACTGGCTTTCGAGCAAGGGAAACATTTACCTATGTATATTTTAGCTTGAGTTTTAGCTGAGCTTAATGGTTTTTCAGATGCAATTTTATTGTGTATGTTTTTGTTAGCCATATTGGTGGCTTTTATGGGGCAGAAAGGCGGGTTATAAATTTTGTAGAATAAAGATAAATAACACAGACAATAGTTGCACTATAGCAGTAATTCACCACTGAACATTCCTGTGTAGGCAAGCCAAATCGGTTCCAAATAACTACTATAGTGTAGCAATCGCAGGATATCCAATGATATGTGGATGCAGCCCATTCAGAATCTTCGGTCGAGTTCAACTATGAGTCTTTTCCAACTAGAGCTTGCTGACTGTACTGTCTCTACACTCCCTTCGCTCTCCTCGTGGGTCTTCATCTTGAGAATCCATAATTGATCCCATAATTTGCATTTGTCAGCCACCCACGAGTGCCGACCTGACGCTGTGTTCATGTAACTATGTTAACCGCAGTGATTAATAAATAACATTTTTAAAGTCAATATTATTCACCCGAAATGTTCACAGTGACACAGTCATTGTTTTAGTGTGAGCCATTTGTCTTTTTACATTTTCAAACAAAAAAGATATATAATGTTTGTAATATTGATTACCCTTCCTCCTGTGAACGGCATAAAACATGTGAATATGCTAGCAAAATTAAAATTTTATTGAAACAAGGTTTATATTTCTTTTAAATTAACCATTACTCTAATGTTAATTAAATGTTTTGAATTATTACTTTGGCCACATAACAACCTGATTTTATTAGGATGCTGCTTCAGTTATTGACCTAGATAATGAGGCAGCTTGAAGAAATGCTTCTTGGAATATTTCGTACAGCAACAGGAAAGGCTTTGCTCGAGGTCAAATTGTGGAACCCCATAGTGTCGTAGCTACACGAAAGCTCTTCTTTTTAGAGAGTAAATGTGTACTGTGCTTCTCTGACTAGGTCAAAACCTCACACAAAAGGTAGAATTATGGTTCCAGACGGAGTTTGAACTTGAGGTTTTCCAATTAAGGTCACCAACTTCAAAGCAGGGCCTGGAGTTCTCCTAGTTTTACAATTTATCTAGAGATCACAGAGATGACAGACAAACTGCCTTAAACTGATTCATACTCTTGGTCCATCAAAGTCAATATTGGCCTGGGTCACACGGGCAGGAAAATGCGGGGGGGGGGGGGAAGCATGGCTGTTTGCCCTGGGGCAAAATAACGCACGGTTGCGCCAGCAGACGTACCGTGGAGGTCCCGTGGAGGTCCCATGGTAGGGGGAGGTGCCGAGCACACCACAATCCTGCGACGCGGCAAAGAAGCGGCAAGGCGTGGCAAACGGGTGGGTTTTTTCAGACACCAAAGTGTGCGCATGCCCCGTTGGGTGTTTGTGCGCATCCCATGGACAGTTGAAAAAAACACCTTTATACGAGGGGGCATGGGTGGGCGCCGGAACTACCACCGGACGCCCGCCCTTGCCCCGCAGTTACCGTAAACTAGTACCTCTGAGGTACTAGTTTTTAACTGCGCATCTTCGGCGGGAAGCCTCGGGTTCGCCACGGGAGCTCTACGCTTCCCAGATGTGGTGGTGAGATCGTGCCCGGAAAATCCGCCTATCTTCCGTCCCTCTAGCGTGGCTAATGCTCCGTGTGACCGGGGCCATTGTCTACCTAGACTGGCAGCAGCTCTCCAGGGTCTCAGGCAGAGGTCTTTCACATCACCTACTGCCAGATCTTTTTAACTGGAGATACCAGGGACTGAACCTGGGACCTTCTGTATGCCAAGCAGTTGTTCTACCACTGAACCACAGCCCCCCATCAGTTCCTCTTGTAGGAAATGGTAGCTTCACTCGCAAGACAGGACATATCCCTGCTGAGCTCCCTCCCTTCTCCAAATTCCACCTCCCCCAACCTCCAGGAATTTCCCAAACCAGAGATAGCAACCCTGTCTCCATCCCAGACACTGAGAAAACTCATGTACATTTAAGTCTTGCACAGGACAGTAAATTCTAACAAGTAAGGCTTCTGTCTGTACTCCTGTTGACAAATTACAGTGAGTGCACATGCAACCAGTGCACAGTACACACTTGATTTTTCTTTATGCATTGAGTAATTGTCATGTTAGCAACCCATGTCCAACTGAACATGTGATTGAAAAACCACATGTATTCAGCTACCGGTTCCCAGTTTCATTTGTAAAATAAATGCTCACTGTCTCTTTCTTACAAACAAATGCAAGCATGTACACGTAGGATGTACATGTGCTCACTGTACCATGTGAATGAGGTTACTGCATAACTGTGATGGGAAGAGCTGGTGAAATTGTCCTCTGTGCGCAACTCTTAAATGTATAGATGCCTTTTCAGAGCTAGTAATGCATACATCAATGAGATATTTGGTTTTTAATTATCAGCAGTGCCATCCTAAGCAGAGTTGTCTCCTTTTAAACCCATTTAAGCCCATAAACTTCTTGACTTTGTTGCAGATTCTTTGTACAAACTTTTATGTGTGTGTGTGATTGGAGCCTTTTTTTATTAAGTTGCTTACTTTACAGTCTAACTTTCTTGCTAGGACTGGAGGCGAATTACACAATTAGAACAACCAATGCAATAAAACAGTAAAAAACATACAACGAACAATGCAAAACAAATGAACAAACCAAACAACCCATCTGGATTACAGAATTACAGAATGCTCTAGAAAAGTGTGTAACACACAAAATAAAGTAGGATGACAAAAGTGGACAACAGAAGAACAAAAATATATGCAGTGAACTATACGCACATTATTTTGGCCACCAGTGTGCTTTTGATCTGAATGGTTTCTCTACCATGTTCCTGAAGAAGAAACTTGTGCTTCCAACTTATTAGGAACTTCTATTGTGGGCTTGGACCATATTTTAAAAGGTGCTTTTTCCCCGTTCTCTCTTTTTGATAGCTGAACAAAGGCCCTTTTATGGTTAGCTTCTCACCACAATGTTTTCCATAGCTATGAGTCAGAGCTACAGAGAAATACAGGGCTTAATTCGATGTTTAAAATTTTGTATGATAGAGCACACACTGAAATTCAAAGATACCTCAGAAGCAGGGGTCATTTGTGGGGGGACGCGGGGGGACGCCATCCCCCCGGGTGAGGTGCGGGAGGGCAGGGCTTGGAGCTCCCTGCTGGTGCCCGCTGGAGGTCGCCGCCGGCTGTGGGGAGGACACACTTCCGGTGATGTCAGGGGGTGTGGCATATGTTAATGAGTTATGCTAATGAGTCCCCCTCGCTCTTTTTCTACGAAATGACCCCTGCTCAGAAGTATGGATGAGTTTCTCAATGCCTCAGACTACATGAAGGACAGTAAAGTTATAATCCCAAATACCCTTTTTAATATTTTTATCTCCATTTTTTCCCCTTAGAATGCTGATTGTAAATTACTTTGGGTTTCTACTTGACTTCAATACAAGAATTGGCCAAGTCCGCTGTCTTGGATTCAGCATAACCATTCATTGAAGCAAACTTATCAATGTATTAAGGACAAATGCATTGTTAATAAACATTAAGTTCCATGCATGTTAGTCTCTGCTGCTGATGACCCTGTTTCCTCTGGCTTTAGCTCTTCCACCTGCACAAGATCAAATGATTTTCAAAAAGCCTTGTGCAAACAGAAGTCCTAGTGCGAGAGAATGTTTGGTGTAGTGGTTAAGTGTGTGGACTCTGATCTGGGAGAACCAGGTTTGATTCCCCACTCCTCCACCTGCAGCTGCTGGATGTCCTAGGGTAAGCCATAGTTCTCTCAGAGCTGTTCTCTCAAGGGCAGTTCTCTCAGCCCCACCTACCTCACAGGGTGTCTGTTGTGGGGAGGGGAAAGGAAAGGAGATTGTAAACCACTCTGAGACTCCAAGTGAAGGGTGGGATATAAATCCAGTCTCCTCCTCCTCCTCCTTGTCTTTTTCTTCTCAGCAGAGATTAGCACCCAGGGCAGATTGGCCATTATGGCCACTGGGACTTCTCCTGGTGGGATGATGGCCTCCCCCAGAACCTAGGCTGGGCCAGCCCAGTGGAAGATAATCTGCATCCCACCCAAATGAGCCTTTGACATTGCAGGGAGGTGGCGCCCAGCCCAGCCAAACCACATGAGACATGGGGGGCAGCTTCCATCAACCCCAGCCACTATGTTGCGAGAAGGAGGCAATGCCCAGCTTCCCCAAGCCCTAACCAGTCTGCAGGAGGCTATGCCATCCCTATGCTGCCTGTGGAGAGATGCACCCAGCTTGCTTGCCATGTGGAAAGAGGTGCAGGACAGGTGGGCAGGCAAGTTGCCTCTTCCTCCTTTCCTCCATCTGTGGCATTGGGATGGGGGGGACACTGTGGGGGTAGGCAGGAGACCATGGGATGGGGACATGAAGCGATGACTGTCAGTGTGATGTCACTTGAGGATTTCCCCCAGAAGTGACATGAGTCCTCTCTAGGACTCACCAGTAATTCCATGGTAAAACCTGTTTATGTCAAACCACGTCATGTCAGTGGCCCAGCAGCCATTTTAAAAAACAAAACTACTCCTGACAGTGGGAAATGAGAGGCAGGGGCAGAGGATCCCCTGCTGGAAGACTGACAATCCTATTTTCCTCCCTCCCTCCTTTGAGAGAGCTCTTTTTGAGGGCAGTTTTTTCCCCAGGTGCCCCTGCTAGCATGCACAGAATTTGTCCATAGGATCCCTCCCAAAATAAACTAATTATCTCAAATTTTTCCATCTTTGTGCAACTTTTATGAGAGCCAGTTTGGTGTAGTGGTTAGGAGAGCAGTCTCTAATCTGGGAGAACCGGGTTTGATTCCCTACTCCTCCACACGCAGCTGCTGGTGTGACCTTGGGTCAGTCATAAGTTCTTTCAGAGCAGTTCTCTCAAGGGCAGTTCTCTCAGAGCTCTCTCAGCCCCACTTACCTCACAGGGTGTCTGTTGTCAGGAGGGGAAGGGAAAGGGATTGTAAGCTGCTCTGAGACTCCTTTGTGTAGTAAAGGGCAGGGTATAAATCCAATCTCTTCTTCTTCTTTATGAATGATATGCAGCTCTATACTGTGCATGGTGGGCAGGGAGTAAGAGCCCACCTTTCTTTCCTTACTCCTGGCATGGCTGCCTCCAATGCAATCGACCATTTGTGAAGGAATGTAACATTACGACATGGCACATTCTTGGAATGTAGGCTGAGAGCCAGTTTGGTGAAGTGGTTAAGTGTGCGGACTCTAATCCGGGAGAATCGGGTTTGATTCCCCACTCCTCCACTTGCACCTGCTGACGTGACCTTGGGTCAGTCACAAGCTCTGGCACAGCTGTCCTTGAAAAAGAGCAGTTTGTGTCAGAGTTCTCTCATCCCCACCCACCTCACAGGGTGTCTGTTGTGGGGAGGGGAAGGGAAAGGAGTTTGTAAGCCGCTCTGAGACTCCAAGTGAAGGGCGGGATATAAATCCAATCTCTTCTTCTTCTTCTTGCTGTCAGTTCTCAGATTTTTCTCAGAGAAACTGAAGTGCAACCTAAGCCTACATGAACTGAATGGACCTTGCTCAAACGTTACTGCCCTACCTTCCCATGAAACATCCAGCGTTGCAGGAGTTACGTCAGGTGGACAGGGAAGTGAGGCACCCTCTCACTCTTTTCCCCACTGCCCATCATCTATGTAGGGTTGCCAGCTCAGGGTTGGGAAATACCTGGAAATTTGTGGGGTGGAGCCTGGGGAGGGCAGAGTTTGGCGAGGGGAAGGACCTCAGAAGGGTATAATGCCATGGAGTCCACCCTCCAAAGCAGCCATTTTCTCCAGGGAAACTGATCTTGGTTATCTGGAGATCAACTGTAATAGCGGATTTCCAGGTACCACCCAGAGGCTGACAATCGTAATCTGCCGGCTTGCATACAATGCAGCCCAGTCAACATAGAAAAATATTTTTCACGGCCACCCACATATATATAGAAGTCTCTGTTGAGAAACAGTTTTACAGTCTATCTGCTCTAATCTTAAGCAGTGTTTGCTAGGAGAATAATAATGAATGCAGTTTATGAATACTTTTACAAGGCTTTTAAAACAGCCCTCAGTATTGCACATGTCTCTCTCTCTCTTTTTTTACAGAGCAGTTTCTGAACAAATAAAAATTACTGGTAAAGGAAATCACTAAAGGGCTATTACCATTGAAAGTTCTATTGTTGACACTTTATTAGCGTCTTGCAACAAATATCTCCGTTCCTTAAAAAATATAAGAAGTGTAATCAAGAACGGCTATTAATCACAATGTTATACAGAAAGATCAGTCATTCAAAACAACAAATGTGCTGTTGGCCCACTCTTTGAATTCCACAACATAAACAGAGAATAATTTTTAACGCTCAAAAGAACTCTCCCGCTTTTCAGAGCTGTCCCTCAGTACCGAAGTATGTTACAACTTCATACACGAGCAGATTCTAAATTACGTTGCAATGAAGCAATGGGACGGGGTTTGATTCCCCACTCCCCAACACGAAGCCGGCTGGGTGACCTTGGGTCAATCACAGTTCTCTCAGCCCATCTACCTCACAAGGTGACTGTTGTGGGGAGAGGAAGGGAAGGAGATTGTACGCTGCTTTGAGATTCCTTAGGGTAGAGAAAAGCAGGGTATAAAAACCAACTCTTCTTCAACTTTAAGGAAATTGTACCTGCTGAAGTTCAGTGGATATACTCAATGCAGTTAAATGCACTGGGGTCTTCCAGGGTTTTGGCCTGCGTGGCATTCAAGCATTGTGTGTGCCGATTCACATTCATAGTGCAGGCTTCTGGTAACCCCCTTTTGAAGAACATGATATTCACAACATTCAAGAAGTGTACATGTCAATTTCCCCAGTAGCCTTCCCCACCAGGCCATTTCAAGTCAGGAAGATGGTGTGGGGGTGAGGGAGGCTTGAAGCCCCTTCTCCACACAGGCCACAGTCACAATCTGAATTGGGCACCATGTGCACAGGCTTTGAGATGAACCCAGGATCTACATCTGACTATAACAAGGGATAACAAAGGTCGAGGAGCTCAAATCCAATTGGTGTACTCCGTAATGTATAAGAGCAACAACCTGGGTCTCACAAGGGTGTTCTTAGGATGAAATGGGATAAAGCCAAAGTAGGTTTCCCTGAGCTGCAAATAAAATAGGGCAAATCCAGTAGAAGGAAATCATCAGGTATGTAGCAGCCCAGAAGGAAGGTGGCACGGTATAGCCCAATCTTATCAGATCTTGGAAGCTAATCAGAGTCAGTACTTGGAAAAGAGACCACTAAGGAAGTCGGTGCAGAGGAAGGCAATGGCAAACCACCTCTGTTTCGCACTTGCCTTGAAAGCCCCTTGCTGGGGTCGCCATAAGTCAGAAGCAGTCAACTTTCCAGGGACTATTTTTTGTACAAGCCTGGTGAGTGCCTGTTCTAGCCTGAGGAAGCATTCTGAGAAACGCTTGAAGTTTCATCACTATTCATCGATCCTAACAGAGAATCTTGCATTTTTTTCCCCTGTTAGGGTAGCACCATCCTCAATAGTACAGAAGAAGTCAGATTCACCGACATTAATACCACTGAGTTAAAAGTGAGTGTTCCAGACATGTGGTTCACTGATCGAAGTGTAAGGCCAGTTCATAAGTGCAAAGGAGGTGGTAGAACGGATACGAACTTCAGACTGCGACTGGAAGATCATATTTTGGACTATTCCCCTGTCTTTAAAAAGTCCCCACAATTAGAAAGCCAGCACAATAAGTGAAAGGAGGGAACAGAACTTTTCTCCCTGCTAGCTTTCCATCGATGTGGTTTGTGCTGCTTCTTCTTTTTTTTTACACAAAGGGATATTCCCGTGTGGGAATCTGTACCCACTGTCTGAAGTGGCACAGATTTTGGTATTCTACCACCTAATTCTTCTGCATACTTGAACCAGCCACCAGTCTGCCAAATTTCAACAGTTGCTTTGGAGTCAGCCCTCATTAAATAAGGTTGCCAACCTCCAGGTGGTGGAATTCCAAAAGACAACACCCATGACAAAAATAACAAAGAGTCAATCAAGATAAGTTGCAAAACTGTTTAGTGAATTCTGTAGAAAATTTTCTTCTATTATCGCTCACACGCTAACAAATGCTGCACAATGAACAACCCGTTTCACAATATTTGCTTTATCTGAGCGTGTAGCAATCCCAGTTCTTATCAATCACTACTGATCAACTCCTGAAGGAAACATTCCATGTTGACTAATAACAAAACCCAAGGTCTTCACAAGGTCTTCGTTATTTTTGGCACGGATGTTGTTTTTGGAATTCCACTTCCTCCCGTGATCTCTCATTTTTGGCTTCTAACTTCCAGGTGGTGGCTGGAGATCTCCTACTATTACAACTGTTCTCTCCAGGCAATAGAGATCAGTTCACCTGGAGAAAATTGCCTATTTGAAAGGTGGATTCCATGGCATTGAAGTCACTCCCCTCTCCAAACCCTGCCCTCCTCAGGTTTCACCCCCCCCCCCAAATCTCCAGGTACATAAGAACCTAAGAACATAAGAGACGCCAATGTTGGATCAGGCCAAAGGCCCATCCAGTCCAACACTCTGTCACACAGTGGCCAAAAATACCAGGGGCCATCAGGAGGTC
Source organism: Gekko japonicus (assembly GCF_001447785.1). Lineage (NCBI taxonomy): Eukaryota > Metazoa > Chordata > Lepidosauria > Squamata > Gekkonidae > Gekko > Gekko japonicus. The sequence goes on from NW_015164214.1 coordinate 477,828, forward strand.
CACCAGTGGGGCCAGGACACTAGGAGCCCTCCCACTGTTGACCCCCCCAAGCACCAAGAAGACAGAGCATCACTTGCCCCAGAGCCCCTATCTATACCTTGTGGCTAATATCCACTGATGGACCTCTGCTCCATATGCTTATCTAATTCCCTTTTGAAGCCGTCCATGCTTGTAGCCGCCACCACTTCCTGTGGCAGTGAATTCCATGTGTTAATCACTCTTTGGGTGAAGAAGGACTTCCTTTTATCTTTTCTAACCCGACAGCTCAGCAGTTTCATGGAGTGCCCACGAGTTCTTGTATTGTGAGAAAGGGAGAAAAGTACCTCTTTCTCTACCTGCTCTTTCCCATGCATAATCTTATAAACCTCGATCATGTCACCCCTCAGTCGTCTTTTCTCCAAGCTAAAGAGCCCTAAGCGCTTTAACCTTTCCTCATAGGGAAAGTGTTCCAACCCTTTTATCATTCGAGTTGCCCTTTTCTGCACTTTTTCCAAAGCTATAAAATCCTTTTTAAGGTGTGGTGACCAGAACTGCACACAGTATTCCAAATGAGGTCTCACCATTGATTTATATAGGGGCATTATGATATTGGCTGATCTGTTTTCTATACCCTTCCTAATAATCCCCAGCATAGCATTGGCCTTCTTTATTGCAGTCACACACTGTCTCGACATTTTCAGTGAGTTATCCACTACAACTCCAAGATCTCTCTCTTGATCAGTCTCTGCCCGTTCAGACCCCATCAATGTGTATTTATATTTAGGATTTTTGGCTCCAATGTGCATCACCTTGCACTTGGCCACATTGAACCCCATTTGAAATGTTGATGCCCACTCGCCCATCCTTGACAGATCCCTTTGGAGTGCCTCACAATCCTCACTGGTTTTCACCACCCTGAACAACTTTGTATCATCCGCAAATTTAGCCACTTCACTGCTTACTCCCATCTCCAGGTATTTCCCAACCTGGACCTGGCAACCCTACCCATTAAACTCTGTGGGACTTACGTCTGAGTAAACATGCCTAGGACCAGGATGTATATCTTGAAATGAATTGTTTGCCTAGCAGATTTTTAAAATTCTATTTTCATAATTTTCCCTAGTAGGAACTGAAACTTAGTTAATGCAAGATAAAGCACTCTCTTCATAAGGAAAATGGGTCCCGGTGGTGATATTACATAAAAAGCATGAAAAATGCTTTTTGAGAAGCAAGAGTGCATAAAACATTAATGATCATTAGTTTTGGAACTGTATATATCATGCGAAAAAAGGTTTACATGCTTGTAAGTTATAAAACACCTTTCAGCTAATATTCCTAGAACTCGTCAACAAGGATAGCTGAAGGTATTTCATCATCCGATGCAAGGTAAACATACATTCTCCCCCCCCCCCAATCTGTGAGTGTTGTGATGTGCTAGAGTGCATATTATGTATTTACAAGGGGGTGGGACCCGCGATACTTGCGTGGGGGGAGGGACCTCAACATAGGAGGCAGAGGAGGAAGCAGGAGGAGGAGGTAAGTTCCCCCTCATCCCACCGGTTCCTCCCCCGTCTCCTCCACCCCCCCGCTCGATTTCCCCCCCTTCTAGGTATCCGCACACAGGGGGCATCTTTGGAATTAGATATATAGATCGGTCCCCCATCTTATATTAAAACACAATAAAACTCACTAGAGGATCTTGTGGGCTGGTCATGCTTTCTCAGCCTAATCTACCTCATGAAGTTATGAAGTCAAAATGGGGAAGGGAGACCCACGTATGCCTCTTTGAGCTCTTTGGAGGAAGGACAGAATAACACATGCTAGATAGAAAGGCAGACAGATCACAACTGTGACACAGAACGCATGAAAGGACCTTCGTGCAGAACAGAGAATTCAAGGGGGAAAACGAAGCCGCAAACTAGGGGTCAATGACTATACAGTCATGGAATTCAGCTCATTCAACTAGTGAATCTGTGGTAGAGAACTCAAACACAAGCACCACTTATTTAACTGCAAGTCCCTTTTTAGAGAAAACAAGTGTGTACACACACAAGGAACTCAAACTTTCATGCACAAAGGCAGACACATACATACTATTAGAAATGACTTGTGTAGATAAGCCGCAGTTCATATACATGGCACCCGGTCCTAATGCACATAAAGTGGCTGCATAGTCACCCACTACAAGAACAGTAAAGACACAAAATAAACTTCGTATATACAGTGTTCTCCATTGTAATGCACACAGCCAGGGATGGGCAGGAACTGGCCCAACCAAGCCACCCAAGTGCTCCAATTTTGAGTTGCACAGTCCACCCATCAGCCACTTCCCCCAGTGAATTCCACAGTGGCTTCTTGATCGAATGGAAAGGTGAGGAATCTGCTGGTGCTGCAGGAAGGAGGGGACTAAAAAGGATATTGAGCTAAATTTGCTCACATTCCTGGGGCTTATTCAGGGAGTTAAAAGCATCAAGGACCCCGTTTCTCTCACCCCACATAAGAACATAAGAGAAGCCAATGTTGGATCAGGCCAATGGCCCATCCAGTTCAACACTCTGTCACACAGTGGCCAAAAATACCAGGTGCCATCAAGAGGTCCAGCAGTGGGGCCAGGACACTAGAAGCCCTTCCACTGTTGCCCGCCCCCCAAAGCACCAAGAATACAGAGCATCACTTTCCCCAGATTGAGAGTTTCTATCTATACCTTGTAGCTAATAGCCATTAATGGATCTCTGCTCCATATGTTTATCTAATTCCCTCTTGATAAACATGCTTGTAGCCGCCATCACCTCCTGTGGCAGTGAATTCCATGTGTTAATCACTCTTTGAGTGAAGAAGGACGTCCTTTTATCCCTTCTAACCCAACTGCTCAGCAATTTCATTGAGTGCCCACAAGTCCATGTGTTGTGAGAAAGGGAGAAAAGTACCTCTTTCTCTACCTGCTCTATCCCATGCATAATCTTGTAAACCTCAATCTTGTCACCCCTCAGTTGTCGTTTCTCCATGCTAAAGAGCCCCAAGCGCTTTAACCTTTCTTCATAGGGAAAGTGTTCCGACCCTTTTATCATTCTAGTTGCCCTTTTCTGCACTTTCCCCAATGCTATAATATCCTTTTTGAGCCCCACCTTTGGGCTTCTGGTTCCAGGATGGATTGTGAGCCTTATCCCCTCCTACTCCTTATTCCTTTTAATTCTCCATAGGCAGTAAAGAGTGGCTGCTCAAAGTGCAGCTTTGGTCAGGGAGCACAGCATTCAGCCCCCCCCCCCCAATCCAGTGAGTGAGCAGTCAGCCACGTTTCACCCCCAATGTCTTCCTTCCTCTCTCCAGCAGAGTACAGCACTAAATCTTTGGCTATTGAACTCTGGCCCCTGCCCCTGCTGCACAGCCAGCCCCCTCTAATCAGATTTAGAATTGTGCAAAGGCTGCTAAATAGGAGCTAACCATTTTCGCTTCCAACCAGAGGAAATACAAGTTTACATTATTATAAAAAGGATTTGCACTGTGCAAGCAACTGAACTCAGAGCAACTCCGTAAATAGTGCTGAGAAAGTTCTTCCTTCTGCTCCCTCCGAGGGGAATGTGAAATGAGCAGTGAGTGTCTCTTTGGGGCTTTATATTCTCGCCCTGCCCCAATTCTCCAAGCGTATTTTATCTCCAGTCAGTCGTATTTGCATACTAAAATCCCATCATGGAACAACAACACATCTCTGCTAATACACGTATTAATGTTTCAGAGATGTCTAAGTATCTGTATCTTTAAAGCCAATAATTAAAAAATAATCTCCAATTGCGGCCTAATCGTCTGTCTGAAGCAGTGGTTCTCTGTGCAATGATACAACGGAAGAAACAAGGAGTCAATTAGCGTAATGCTGCTGAGAGAAACATTACTGGACTGATCCATTAGCCAGGCAAGATGGGAGAGCACTTCTTGCTATTCATTTATTTACATGTTTTAACAGCTTTGCAAATTAATTCACTGCAGTCTTGTAAACACAATAAGGTACACATCTATGAAAGAAAAGAGGCAAACCTTTTAAAGACAAATATGTGTACTTTCCTGTCAGGAAGAGCTTAGTGAAAGTCAGCATACTACAGTGGTCACACAGCCAGATTTAAATCTGAGAGACCCAGGTTCAGTCCCCTGTCTGATGCTCACCGGAGGATCCTGGGTCAGTCAGTCTCTCATACCCTAACCTACTGCACAGGGTTGTTGTGAAGATAAGAGAGAGTGATTTATTTATTTATTAAAACATTAAGAGGGGGGATTTATTTATTGTGTTATGTTATGCTGCTCTGAGGTCCTTGGAGGAAGAATGGGAATGAATATATGTATGTGTGTGTGTGTGTGTGTGTGTGTATGTTTATACAATAGTTTATATAACAATAGTTTTCAGAAGAAACTTCCTTCTTTGTGGCAACAAAATCAAGAAGTGACAAATCTGACAGGCATTTGTTGATTAAATGTTATTAATAATTTTGGACATTCAAAATGAAAAGTTATGCATTAATAAATATGACCTGATATGTCCCTTATCTGAGCAAGATGGATACCCCATGCTTTCAAGGAAACAATGTTGGGGAGGGAAAGGCCTTTTTAAAATATACCTGAGAAATATATAGTTGCTTTTTTTAAAAAAAGACACCTTGAAACTGAAATGCAATGGCTCTTGACAGTGCAATCCTAAACAGAGTTTTATACCCTTTATATCCATTAAAATTAATGATCTTAGAAGTGTGTAAGGCTGTTTAGGATTGCATTGTAACCCCTCTTAAGTGAAAAAGATGTTCTGTGGGATTTTAATATTCTGGAATAGGGCTGCTGGCAACTCTCTTGAGTGCAGAAGTAACAGAGGTCTACTTGTTGCCTTACCTAGTTTTGGAGGCACATTTAAAGGATATGACTGGGTGATTCATATGGATCGACCAGTTATGTGCCTTCTCTATAGATGCTTTTGGGGAAAAATCTTTCAAGCGGAGCGATTTCTTTTCTGATTAATTGTATCAATTTATTAAGCATGAAAGCATTAATAGATTGCAATTTGGTCCTAATTAATCAGTGTCGTTAACAGCAATGAAAAACTATGGGATTCTGCACTCTCAAAAGGCCAATGCCTATGCAGGCCAAAGAAATGTGCCAGCTCCATTCCGCATTTTTTATTTTTGTCTGTCCAGACGAAAATGCTTACTTTCCCATTTTTGAGCAAAAATCTTTGTTAAGGAGTCTTTAACCTAATCAGCAGCCATCAAATAGAGAAACAGATTTTGTATAAAGATTCTCTTATGGGGGGGGGGGGAAATCAAGGTGTGCTAAAGTTTTTTTCTGTGATATTTTCTACCCTCTATTTTGTCCAGGAAGGAGTATTAAAAATGACACCTCACCTGCAGTCTGAAATGGTATAATCTATTTGACTACTTCAAGATTCTACTATTTCATGTTGCTGTATGGAGACCAGGCCTTAGAGAAGCTATATAACTAAAACATCGTAAAAGGTAACATTTTTGGTTAAATTATTCAGGCCAACTAAGAGAACACAGCTTGCTTAAGCAGTATGCTTTCTATCAAAGAAGTCTTTTTTATCGACTTTTTAGACTCAGCAAATAAGACATTATCCAGCAGTGACCATATACTTGGACTTTAAATTAAGCCCTTCATCATAAATTCTCAAAAAAGAAGAAGACAGAGAGAGAGCAGTCACAAAATATATAAGATTAAGGCTTTCTTACACAGTTGTGAGAGGTTGATACCTGGAATTAGAGACTAGAAATAGAGATACCTACTTGCAGGCACTAATATCTAGAATATAGGGTTTTTTGCTCAATTGTTTTTAAAACGAGTAAAGACTGTACATCCAGGGAGATTAGCAAAGGGTAAGAAGGTGAGGGGGAAAAGTATATGGCGCTGCAAATGTGTATGCTAATACCTAGCAATATGGAAAAATGATTCTAAGATATCATGAATAGGTACAGTCCTATATAATACAAAAATGTCAAGCTGAGATGCTGATTTGCAACATCAACAGGGTGAGATCCTTGTACAGAAATGTATATGCGTAGGAATCAAGCCTAAGCAGATCTACACAGAATCCTACTCAGGTCTATTCAGTGGGGCTTACTGCCAGGAAAGCATTCCCAGCACTGCAAAATTAGGAAAATAAGTCTAATTGCATGTTTTACACAACCCTAGCTCCTTTTCACTTTCTGCCAGTTTTCTAAAGCTCTTCATATGAACTCTAACTTAAACAAAGTACGTACTTCCAGTGCAATCATAGGAGCATTCTCCTGGGAGTAAGCCCCATTGAATCATACTGGAGTAGGATTCTGAGTAGAACTGTTTAGGATTACATTGCAAAGGAGCAAACTTTATTAAAATATTTATACCCCACTTTTCCTCTGACTCAAGATGGCAGATCTACTCAGAAGTAAGTCCCACATTAGTTAATGAGGCTAACTCCCAGGAAAATGACCTTCGGATTCCACAGTAAGCTATTTAGTGCTCTTGAAGGCAATGGAAGAAAGCCAGTTTAAGTGCAAACATGAACACTTTGGTGGTTTGTCAACTTATTGCCTTCCACAGCAAAATTAATTGGAAATAATAATAAAAATCTAGTCTGACAAAAATCAAATTTGCGCTGTGGCTGTAGGATCTTTGGTGTAGGCAGGGGTCATTTTGTAGAAAAAGAGGTGCAGGAGCTCATTGGCATAACTCATTAGCATAACTTATTTGCATATGCCACACACCCTGACATCACCGGATGTGTATCAGAAGGCAACACCCACCACTCAGGCTCCACTGGACTGTTCTGGATTGCTAGCTATTGGGGGGGGGGGGCATGCATCACAGAGGAGGGAAAGCTTGTACCTGAATAAAACTTGGTCTTAAAGGTGCAACTGGACTGTTTTGGGAGAGGGGGGCTCTGCAACTTACCTGGCTGCTTCTTGCGCTGACTGAGGGCTGCTGGGAGCGGGGGGGTGGGGCTTGTTGCATGTGCCCGCCCCCTGGGCCCTTTACTGCTGGAGCTCTGCTCCTGTGCACCCCTGCAGGAAATGACCCTTGGGTGTAGGGATGCCACTTCTGGGGTGGGAAATACCTGGAGATTTTGGGGGTGGAGCCCGGGGAAGGCAGGGTTTGGGGAGGGGAGGGACCTCAGCAGCGTATAATGCCACAGAGTCCACTCCCCAAAGCAGCCATTTTCTCCAGAGGAACTGATATTGGTAGTCTGGAGATCAACAGTAATAGCAGATTTCCAGGTGTTACATGGAGGGATGGCAAGTGGCAACCCCACTCTGGTGCCTTGAAAATAACTTAGAAACTTTGACATATGATTAGAACAGCAATAAGAAATTTAGACCAGAGTTCCAATAGCATGAGTAAATAAATAAGAATGGATTCACATTTGCTTTCCCTCCACTATTACCTGGCAAGTTTTACAATATTTCTTAGTGAAATCCATATGCTTTTTGTAAAACCTTATTGGGCATGTGGCTCACAGGGAGTTCCATGTAATGGTGATTCAGCTAATATAGTTTCATTTACTTTATATCCCACCCTTTTCCCCACTGGGGACCCAAAGGAGCTTACATTGCTCTCTTCCATTTTATTTTCACAACAGCCTTCTGAGGGAGATTAGACTGAGTGTGTGTGACTTGCCCAAGTTCACACAACAAACTTCTGTGGAAAACTAGGGATGTAAGACTAAGCTTCTCATTACATAAACAGTTACTCCCATTGACTTCAGATTGATCTGAAGAAGCAGTGACTCACAGAAACTCATACCCTGCCACAAATTTTGTTAGTCTTTAAGGTGGTACAGGATGTTTTCTCTTTTCTACTGCTACAGACAAACACAGCTACCCACCTTGATCTATCCCAGTGACCATATGGCTCTTCAGTTCTATGCATGTTTACTTGGAACTAAATTCTAAGACCTTAGTTGTATTTACTGCATTAAAATCAGTGGAACTTACTCTCACCCAAATATGCTCAGAATTGGGCTGTTTGTGCAAGTCTTCTGAAGTTCTTGTATGCTATATGTTCTTTAGCCTTCTGAAAGCCCAAATTAATGCAATTTCCTTGCTCATTTTTTAAAACTACATGTAAATATTACAAAATTGCAAAGATAGAAAAAAGAAAACCCATTTTACATACTGCATGAAGAACAGGTTTTGTTGTTTCCACTTAAAGTATTAGGATAAGGAAAACACATTTACCTTAGACAACAATGGACTGCCCTTAGTTTATACAAATGCAAATTAGTCACCTTCAGCTCTAAAATCCAGAATTCATTCCACTCTGAAAGGTAGTCACTTGACTATGCGTGAAGCAAGTAAAGCAGGCCTGTGATGAGTGTATTTCCATTCTAAAACCCTCATTATCAGATACACAATTGTGCATAGATCAGTCACCCCCCAATTCGCCACAGTTGGTGTTTAACGAAAACTTAAATGCCTTTTACTTGTTACAATTGTATTCAGGGAGCTCAGAACAGCCTGACAATAACTTTGTGAGGTCGGTTTGGCTGAGATAACAACTTACCCATTGCAATCTTTCTTTTTTATTGTAGTATGTTTCCCACATCTTAGGGCAACAGTAATTTAAATGGTAAATATTTTTATTAATGCAATGTATAAGAATTATAAAATTAACGTATTGTAGTGCAACAAGAATACCAGCAGTTCTAGAATATTCAGGGACATAGCATGAACAAGACAGACAGTGTTGTAAATGAGCTGCACTATGTCGGTCATATTTTCATATTGATCTGACTTCTAGTATTAATTAAAGTGTCCACCTTACATCTGGATTCTATGGTGTGCATGGTGACTTCTGTATTCTCTGCACTGCAGCATATTAACATGAAGGTACTTCTGAATTTGAATACTAGATTGTGTCTATCTCAGCCTTTGTTTACAGAATGTAAACATCTGTATTGGATGAAGCGAGGAAATAATATTCATTTCCTGACTCAGATTGCCTAGAAGTAACTCAAATCAAAACTCAAGAGTTTTCTGGCCTTTTTGTGTTTTTCCACAGGAGGGCACAATTTGGCTCTTTACATTTATACTTGCCTTGAACAATTTACACAAAAAAATACTTCCTGACTATACAAAATATATTTAAGCAGTTTTTATAGATTGGTCAAAGGTACCTGAGGAAATCTTCGTTAGAAAATTGTAGTCTTCTAAAACATGAAGTGCATTTAGATAAAAACATTTTACTTCAGAGCCTTCTCATTACTTGTTTCAATGTTTATGTGTGTGTTCCTGAAGACCATACAGGGTGGTGTGTCAAATGTTCTAGCAAGTGATCTACAGGTCTTTGGAGTACTAAAACTATCAGAATCAAGAAGGTTTATTGCAGAACATCTATTAAATTTATATATGATTGACAGATGAAAGTGGACATGAATTCAAGTTTTTTGCAACAATGTTAAATTCCCAGCAATTATATCATTATTCGCCCAAATTTTCACAAAATACATTCTGTATACAATTTGGATATCATCATTTTTCATATGACAAACTTTTTTTTTTTAAAAAAAATTCAGGATGCCAGCATACAGTCAGAAATAAAGAATGGTTGACTATGTTAGATAATGGAGAAAATAGGTCTCTCTAAGTTCCCATTGCCTGCAATTAGTATCACTGATTTGCTGTCAAGTTTTTGACCTTGAACATTAGAAAGTCTATCCATGTCTTTAAAAAAGTTAGAATATATTACTGAGCTAAGTATGCATATCTCTTTTATTAACAGTGTCATGTTCAAGATAAAGCAAGCAACATATTTTTACCCTAAAGCACTTATTTTAGCCATTTTAGACTATGTACTACCCAAACTAACTCAAGTCCGATCACTTTCTTTCGAATGCTCAAAACAATCTCACGCATATGTGAAAACAAGTTGTTTGTTGCTGTTCAGTCGCACAGTCGAGTCCGACTCTTCGCGACCCCATGGACCAGATCCCGCAAGTTGTACTGGCTTCGAAAGGACATTCTCAGGTAAATTCACATACATTTGCAGACTTAGTCATGACTAACTGTGGTTGAATTGGGGGGGTTTTCAAGGAATTGGTTTATCCATGAATTCTGCCGTCTGATTAAAATCACTTCCATCCAGAGATTGATGTAAATACTTACTAACAATTCCTAGCTGCATATACACACTCTTTGTGGAATTTGGTTATAGTTCCCTGCTTCCGGCCCAGCATTGAAGATCTTAGTGGAAAATACTGAATCACATTAGAGTGAGATTACAGACAATCAAGGTCTTGTTCCATAAACTCCAGTGGACATTTAAAAATGAGCACCAAAATTATATTTGTAAGAGACCATAGCATTTTAGAACCTTTAGAAACCTTTCAAAATAAGTTTGTCAGAGTTTTCCGCTGCAACATCAGGATTCAAAGCAATAACTAAAAGAGCAGGCATTGTCTGAGTGACAGCTTGCTTCTTTCCAGTGATATTGTACATAAACAATTTACTTGAAGGGAAAATAGGTGAGTTTTCCTGTTCCTTTCTCCAAAGACCGCTCACACAACACTCAATTAGACTATTTGCAGAAACTCTGTGACCCACCATATCAATTTTTCAGTGAAGGAGCCTTTACCTCAATACCATAGCTTCCCCCCCTTTCTACTACTTCAAAGGACACTCCATCTGAAAAGCCACGCCCCTCTGGAAACGGCTTAACCCAAAATTTCCAGCACCAGTCTCTTCTGATCCGACATCATCATTAGGAGCATCACCTTGTAAGAAAAATAACATACACAAGCAGCAACATGGCGTTTCACAGTAATAGAAAACCAAGTGTGAGCGAGATCAAGCTTAAAGTATTCCTCATGGTTAAAAAAAGGGCTTGATTTTTAGAAGATTTCCCACCTCTTCCTTGGAAGTTCTTGCTGCCTTCAACATGTAATTCTGGAAACTATGGGAGGGGGGAGTACAAGTATTTGGGGAGGGGGCAGGGGAAAGAAAAAAAAGGTTATTCCTCTTCTTGACAGCCCGCGGGGTTTTTCTTCCTCCTTGCCACACTTTTCCAAACTCCAGCTTCCCCTTATCCACAGCCGAGGAAGAGAGGAGGAAAAAAAGAGAGAGCGAGCGAGCGAAATTGTGGGGAAGAAAAATAAAACCACCACAGAGAAAGACACAGCCCGGCCAAAGCTGCCGGCTGCGACCGAAGGAGAAGCGCCGCTCCCAGGTTCGCGGCCACCGCTGAAGCGGGCAGGGAAGCGGGCGGCTTGTTTGCTAACGAAGGACTGAGGCGGCCGAGGCGGCCGCGGCCGCCTCAGAAGGCGCAGCCAAGAGAAAGGGCAGGCTGTTGGTGTTTGGCGCCGGTGGAGGGAGTCATTCCTGCAGCTGCACTTCCGGTCGGCATTTTGTTCTGTGAGGGGAGCGAGAGCGACACTCCACATTCACGCAGGCTCCCCCCCCCTCACCACCACACTCCGCTCTCTTCTTCTTTTTCTTCTTCTTCCTTCCCTCCCCCTTGTCCCCCCTCCCCCTTGTCCTCCTCCGTCCCCGGTACCGTCTCACCGTGGCCCAAGCGGTCCCCTCCCTGCCCCGCCCCGACCGCGTACACAGAGGAGGAGGAGGAGGAGAAGGAGGCGGTGACGGCAGAGAAGGAACAAGCCGCGGTAGAGGAGGGAGAGAGCGAGCGAGCGAGCGAGCCCCCCCCCCCCCCCACAGAGCCCCGCCGCCGCCGCCGTCCTCCTCCTCCTCCTCCCCTCCGTCCGCTCGCTCCCTTTTCCTCTCCCTCCCTTCGTTGGTCGCTCGGTCGGTGCGTGAGGTGTTTATTCGGATCCGGTTCGGCCCGGCCTGGTGTTGGATGTTGGTGTGAATTCGGAGGGGGGGGAGGAAGGACGACGACGAAGAAGACGACGACGGTGGTGGCGGCCGCCGCCAGGCAGAGAGGAGCCGGAGAAGCAGGCGCCGACTTGAGGGATTCGCTCCGGCCGCTCTCTCTCCCCCCCTCTACATGTTCGCTGCACTGAGGAGGAGACGGAAGAGGAGCCAGCCCCCCTCCCGGCCCGGATTATTGTTGTTATATTATCTCCCCTCCTCCTCCTCCTCTTGCTCCGCGGCGGCCCAGCGGCGGATCCTCTGAGGAGGGAGGGGGGCGGAATTTTTTTTTTCCTCCCCTCCCGCTCCTTTTTTTTTTTCTTCCCCTCCGGACCCCCCCCTCTTCTTCTCGCTTGGATTCAGACGGCGGTTTCGCTCAGGTAATAAAAACCAAAATAAAAATAAAATATTTCTTCCCCCCCCCCTCTCCTCACACCCTCTCTCTCTCTCTCCCCCGACTCCCCACCCCCGACCCCGTTTCGGGTTTCCTTCTCCCCGGCGGCGGTGAGGAGAAGCGAGCGGAGGCTTCGAGCTGGGCCTTCTCTGAGGCGAGGCGGCCCAGTCAGGGATTAGCCTTTTCGACGGGGCCGTGTGTGCGTGTGTGTGTGAGGGGGAGAGGAATAATGAGTGGCAGCCGGACCGAGGGAGGAGGAATGGAGGGGGGGGGTGTTTGTTTCGCGTTCCTCTCCTCCTCTTGGGGTTTGGCGGATGAGGGGGGGGGGTGAGAGGGAGAGAGAGAGAATGGTTTCTCCCGAGCTTGCCGGAGAAGCTCAGGCCCGGAGGAGGGCGCAGGCCCAGCGGCCAGCTCTTCCACTCCAGCTCGGGGATTAGCGAGGCGAAGTGGCTCGTCGGTGACAGGCCTCGGCGCCCGAGAGCGAGCGAGCGAGTCAGAGTGGGAGGAGGAAACAATACAGTTTAGACCGAACCTGTGCCATATTTTCAACTTCGCCGTGGGGAGGGAGCGTGGACCGGGCGGGGGATGGGGTGGGGGGGTGGGTAGGTGGGCTGGAAAAGAGGGGAAAGGAAAAAAAAGTCCCAGCCAGATCAGGCGGCGGCGGGGGGGAAGAACAAGAGAAAGAGGTAGGCTCACGCACGCACTTCGGTGTGTATAAATATAAATCAGCAAACAACTGCATCTGTTTGTCTTTCCTTGGACAACCTCGACGTTCAGAGCGTCTAATATGTATAGAAGCGTTTCTATTGCTGGGGAGGTCAATATCGCTGGGGGGTTTTTTGGGGGGGGAGTCTTTTGAACGGGTCTGTTAGCTCGATTGAAATCTGGTTCTTTTCTCAGAGATTGACAGGGACTTGGAACACCTGCACAACTCACAAAAAAAGGTGTAGGGGGTGGCCGTGTACCACCATTATTTTTCTGTAGGCGAGAAGGATACATATGAAGTCAGTGTGTCACATGGGAGGGGGACAGAATGTTGATACTTAATAACAACTTAGTATAAGAAAGAGAAAGGGGTAGTGTCTGTAGTTTGACACTTTGACAAAGTGAAACCTGGAGTTTCTTCTCTGAAATTGTGGCCTTTAAGGCTGCAATCTAAAAATGTGATGTGGGAGTAAGATCTTTTGGAATCGATGGTTCTTAACAGGAAATATGTTTAGGATCAGGCTGAAAATGGGTAACATTCTGTAAAATTAGACTCTCATAACCATGTTTCCTGTAGAAGTGGATCAGTGTAAAATCTAAAAAGCATTGTTGAGCCCTGCTGTTTGTGTAGGTGTGTGATATTTTTACAAGTAAAACGTGGAATTTCATTAATCTTTCAAAATTGTTAGTGGAAGTTAATGTTTTTTTCAGACAAACATGTAGCTTGTCTTAGAGTGTTTTACTAAACTCTTAAGTGTTCTTTAATGAACCAGGTTGTTTTGTTCCACTGTGAAGAGTTCTGTTCTTCAGACTAGTTAATGTAACTAGTTGCTAGATAAAGTCGTCCAGAGCAGTATTTCATCATGCATAGCTATCATTATGATGTTGGAGTTCAGGAAGGAAGCTGGTTCCTATTTAGCACATCTCACCAGCGAAGTAACTTTTTTGTTGTTGTTCCAGTTCTTATTACTGTTCAGAAAGTACTATTCTGCCTTTGTGGCCCCCAATACATGTTTAAAAGGGTGAAGTTAATATAGCTGTCACGTAGAAGGCGTGTTTTAATGCTGTAAATCCGTGTAGTAGTCAGTAGCGTGTCCGTGATTTGTATTGGTCAGGCAGCAGTTTGAATTTTAAAAAGCCTGAAGATCCTGCTGAGCCCCAAACCCGGCCTCCCTCCCTCCCACTAATCTGCCATTCCTGTCTTTGTGCTGCCTGGGCCTGTTAGACACTGTTTGCACCAGGGCCTCAGGCCTGTATGCACGGGAGAGGAACCATTTTCGTTTTGAAAAAGCAGCTTTTATTTTTGAACTTTATGAATTACAGAATGAGCCATCAGTTGTTTTAATTGTGCCTTGATGTGTATAACTGAATCTTTGTATCCCTTTAAAGCTGTGCTGAAACCAGTTGTAGCTCCAGTTTACAGGAAAGAAAGAACTGTGCAGAAAATAGTTGAGCTTGAGTGTTTTTTCATCATCAGAAAACGACACAAGATCTGATGATTCTTTTGTTGCTGAAGTTACGCAAGCATGGGGTGCTTAAATAGCAACAAGGAGGTTCACACTCACATTCTGTGTTTATTATTTGCAAGTTATTTTCCAGATTTGATTAAGAGCTCTTTTCTAGGTTTATATTCTCTTGCATGCCCTCATCTATAAAAGGCTTAGTACATTTTTAATGTTTTCTGTATTATACATATATGGAAAAATGAACACCTTAAATCCAGATTTTTTGTTAAATGTGTACACTGTGATCTGGACCAGCTTTTTTAAAAAGGTCTGTTAAGATAATTAAACAGTACCAGTGTCATTTTAAATATCTCTCTGTGTGTGTGTGTGTGTGTGGGGAAAGGTTTATGGAGGTATTGGTAGGTCTTAATATGCTGTTTTATTTCTTAGGTGTATTTTGCTTATTTTGTTGGTTTTACACATGTTTGGACTTTCAGTTCTGTGAAACGTTAACAGCAACATCCTGTAGAAAAAATGGTTTATATAAGTGTATTAACAAAGTACAATAAAACTTTTCTAATGTTGCTATTCTTGTTATTAGACTGAAAACTATTCACTCACATTGATAGTAATGGGAATAATATAGTTTGAAGTACTTAAACAGATTGTAGATTGGACTGGGCACGTTTTGTGTTATTTATTTGAAAGTGAGAGTTTCCCCCTCAGATTTCTGTAGGCATTTGGGAATAGTGAATTAGTGATGCTTCTGCAAATAGTAGCTGTAGGAAAATATTTTAAATGCACAAATAATGCTTTGCCCTGAAACTGCTAAACCTAAAACTTAAAATGCATTTAAAAGTAATGGAATTTCAGGCATCTGTTTAGCCTAGCATATTGTACTACCACTTAATTATCTTAATTTCAGAAAATGAAAGTTTACAAAGTGGGCTAAAAGTAGCGGTGCTTAACTACAGTATGCTCACACACTTTGTAGCACCCCATTTATTTTGGTGATATAGGCCATGGTATAAATAAACTGTATGAAGTAAGTGTGGAGTCAGGGTCCTTACATGCAATCAATCTAGGTCAAAGACAATGCCCCTTTCATGTATCTGGTGCCTAGGACAATGCACCTCTAATCCTGAATGGGAGCACTAGAACTGCTGTTCTATAAATATGGCAATGCTAGTTACTGCCGAGTAAGATAGAGGTAACATTGAATGGGATAAATGCAGTTTGAGACTCATCAATTAGTGCTGTGCTTGATAATACAGAATTTTTGGTGTTTATATTGCATTCTGTTTGATAAAGCCCATAAATGGCAAACAGAATTAGTGAAAGTAGTCAATATGTTCTTTAAAAGAGTGAATTCTAGATTTTGGCTGGGGAAGTCTTTTAGTGACCTTCTAAATACCCTGTGCTGTAATCCTTAACACGTTACTTACAAATAAGGTCTGTCAGAATTAAAATGTCTTATTTTGGTTTGTTCAGGTGACGGTTGGTGCTTCATGTAGTAGCTGTGGGCAAGGCTACAGAAATCCCATGTAGTTGGTGCCTAGGAATTTAAAGTATTTGTACACCCAAGCAGAACTCTGGTGCTTAAAAATCTGATGTTGGCTGCTAAATATTTACTGTTCAGAAAAATAGTAATTCTGGCATGACTTTTTCCTGTTACATAAGAACATAAGAGAAGCCAATGTTGGATCAGGCCAACAGCCCATCCAGTCCAATACTCTGTCACACAGTGGCCAGAAATACCAGGTGATATCAGGAGGTCCAGCAGTGGTGCCAGGACACTAGGAGCCCGCACACTATTGACAGCTCCCCAAGCACCAAGAATACAGAGCATCACTTGCCCCAGATTCCCTATCTGTACCTTGTGGCTAATAGCCACCGATGGACCTCTGCTCCATATGCTTATCTAAGCTTATCTACATTTCTTTGGGTGTACCACTATGAAGAGACTATGCTTTTAATCAACTCTGAAAAATAATTGTAATATAAAAAAATTACTAGCCCACGTGCCTATGAGGTATTTATGGCATACTGATGGCCTAAGAGCAAATTTTTATGTTTATAAAGCTTCCCTGGCTGATTACTTCCTGATCACTGAATCTTGGTGTTTTTATATATAATGTTTATTTATTCAACCTAAGCGCCAAAGGATCAGGTTAGTATTGGCATCAAGTTCACTTTCTTATGATGTCTATTATAGATGCTGCTAACTTTCTTGTTCAGACCAAATCAAATCCCAACTCTGCCATATGATCAGCTACCAAGGAGTAATTGCTTCTGTCTTCTCTGTCTTGTAGCATAAAGAGGTAGTAGTATGTTCTTAAATACTTCAGAAAGAGAGTATCCTGTGCAATCTCCGTTCTGTGACTCTGTGTTTAACACAAGGCCAAGCATCTGTTTCTTAATCTAACAATTGAGATTGGCTACAGATGATTCTGTCATTGGTCTTTCATGGCAGAGAGATTGGCCCCAGGCATTTTCTAGGGCAGCACTTTGTATCAGGTTAGTTGAAAATTGTATGACTGTCATAAATACTTGCTAAAATTGTAGTTCAGTTTTAGGCATTGCATATGTGAGTAGTAGTAGACTGGACTTACAAAAGGCTACTTACTTGTAGTGAGTAGCAGTTGCCCCCAGATGACCTTCTGAATAGCATATTAACTGAGCTGTCAGAGTAGCTGCATTTTAAGAATACCTATATCCTTTTGTTTTAAACTTATTTTGCCTTAAGGGCATGTAGGCCTTTAAGGAAGAAGAGAAACAGAAAAAGTCATTAATGCACCTTTGTAGAGCAGTATCTGATACAAACACCCTGCTGTGTTTCCCTCCTACCTCACTCTTCCTCTAGTACACAACAAGAGAACCTGTAGGTTTGCAGCTACCTGTGTTGTATTTTTTCTGCCAGGAAGTGTACGCAGGCCTCTAATTCTCTCTCTCTCTCTCTCTCTCTCTCTCTCTCTCTCTCTCTCTCTCTCTCTCTCTCACACACACACACACACACACACACACACACGAATGAACTGGGCAAGTGCAGCATTGTGGAAG
Organism: Gekko japonicus; assembly: GCF_001447785.1. Classification (NCBI taxonomy): domain Eukaryota; kingdom Metazoa; phylum Chordata; class Lepidosauria; order Squamata; family Gekkonidae; genus Gekko; species Gekko japonicus. The sequence goes on from NW_015164214.1 coordinate 495,245, forward strand.
TGTTCCAGATGTAACAGCCTTGCCCAATGCTCTTTCTCTGCATTCTGGCCCAAGAAGGTATAGAAAACTTTGTTGCAGTGGCCTGGCCTATTTACTCCCCAGTAGCTGCATCTGTTTGCATTGTAGTGGAGTGCATATGCATACATGCCAGACACATTATTTTGTGAGTTTTTCTCTCTGTGCTTTTTGTAAAAGACAAAACTGTGCATAATGGGGTAAAATAGTGATTCTTAAACTTTTGATCTGTAAGACCAAAAGATCTGGCTTTTGAACACTAAATTCAATACAGAGCTTATGCCAGAGGTGTCAGGAGCATTCTCTTTATCAGAATTCTAGGAATAGTTTTGGATTTCTCTTCCTGATTAATATGAACAGGATCCTTGGAGTTATGAAGGCCATGCCTTGCAATAAAGATCCTTGCCTTTCTGGGCTACTTATATTTTGCTGGGAAACCCACTATCCAGGATAACTTATGTATCATTAATAGAAGGAAGTTACCTAATTTTCAATGGGGCCATTGTTAAAGAACCCTTCCCCCCACCAAGAAAGATCTGATCAAACCACCTGTTCTTGTGGTAAGATGATTGAGTGGGTACCAGAGCATCTCTAGGCATACCTGAATGATACCTCAGCCCTTGACTGAGTTCACTTTGGTGGCAGGCATGCTTATGGGACAGGAACGTTTTGGTCATGCTGGTGAGTGATCATAAGCAAATGGATAAGGGCTTTTCTTCATTGCTCAGCTTGTGAGATCTACTTGCACCCTTTAATATGGTACACATCAACTGGAAAAGCAGCTGGGATTTTCAGGCACTGTCATTAGTTTCAGGTCTCTTCTGTGCTCTCCTTTATTTTTTCAATAAGTACATGAGACTGGTAATGAAAACATTCATAGATTTATTTGGGTCATTATGCACTTGACAGCCAGCTCTACATTTTCTTAAGGAAGCCTCCAGATGTGATTGATTCTTTCCAAACCTGTGTGGATGCTATAGTCAAGTGAATTGGGGGGTACACACTGAAGTTTAATTCAGGCACAGTTGTGATTATGCTGATTGATAGAACTGATGTTTGTGGGGTAGGGGATTATTTGTTTACTCTTGATAGAGTTAGGCTATCATTTTCTAATCATGTAAAAATTGATATTTTAGATCCTGCCCTGGCTCTTGAAAAAACAGGTTGGAATAGTAGCGAAGAATGATTTCTTCCAGTTATATATGATTAAGACATTATCATGTCTTCCAGCCTAGATGGCCCAGGCTAGCCTGATCTTGTCAGATCTTGGAAGCTAAGCAGGATTGGCTCTTGTTAGTACTTGGATAGGAGACCAGGAAAGTCCAGGGTTGCCATGTGGAAGCAGACAAGCAAACCACCTCTGTTTGTCTCTTACCTTGAGAACCGTATGAGGTCAATGTATGTCAGCTGTGACTTGATGGCACTTTCCACCACCATCATGTCTTCTAGACTCAGGCGGTGCTGATTCATGCTGCTGTGAGCTCTTGGCTAGATTACTGTAATGTGCTTAGTATGAAAACAGAAAAAGGCCTGGAAGCTTTGGCTAATGCAATATGCAGTGGCTTGATTACCTACAGGTATGAGAACTTGTTACGAACTGGCTACTGGTTTGTTTCCAGGCTGTAAAGCCCTTTATGACCTGGTGCCCACATATCTGAAAGGTTGCCTGCCTGGTATAAATTCGTGTACCAATCAAATCTTCCTAGCAGGCTCTTTTGTCTGTCCCTTCAATTGGGGGGGGGGGGTGTGCCTTTGGCATCTCAAGGAATCAAGGGTTTTCTGTTGCCACTTATTTTCTGTGGAACAGTTTTCCAGAGGCATTTCATAAAATCTTAATGGCCATAGGGAAGGCCTACAAAACAATTTTTGAAGCCTCTTTGCTAATAGTTAATTTTTACTTTAAGTAGATGGATATTTGTCTGCCTTTGATTTTATTTGGACAAAGTTTGGTGTTTTTGGACACATCTTGTTACTAAAATGTGACTTTTAATATATGGACTATTTTGAGAGATGTGTACAGTAAGCTACCTTGGAAACAAACTGAAAATACATGGTATACCTTTTTTCAAAATAAATCTTTACCATAGAGACAACTGTCTATCAAGAGCACTGCTATTCAGGACTGAGAACCAGTTTGGTGTAGTGGTTAGGAGCACAGACTCTAATCTGGGAGAACCAGGTTTGATTCTCCACTCCACATGCAGCTGCTGGTGTGACCTTGGGTCAGTTACAAGTTCTTTCAGAGGTGTTCTCTCATGAGCAGCTCTTGAAAGAGCTTTCTTAGCCCCACCTACCTCACAACTGTCTGTTGTGGGGAGGGGAAGGGGAAGGAGATTGTAAGGTGCTCTGAGACTCCTTTGGGTAGTGAAGGGAGGGGTATAAATCCAATCTCTTCTTCTTTCTTCTTCTTCTTGTATTAGAACTCTTTCTTTTCTTTCTGTGGGTTTTGTGTGTCTGTGCTTGCATGCCTGGAAGTCATGGTGACTTCTGGTGACCCCAGTAGGGTTTAGACCTGGGGTGTCAAACTCATTTGTTACAAGGGCCGGACCTGACATAACTGGGACTTTGTTGGGCCAGGCCATCTGTGTCATAAAATGTAATGTCAGGTAGCGAAGATATTAATTTTATAAAGGACACTGACAAACACAATTAAAGGTTTTTTAAAACTTAAAATACATACTTAAAACAGTAGCACTCTTGTCATATTTTATTTAACTGTCTTTGATAACTGACACCTCCCAAACCTTCTCCCCCCTGCCCTTAAAAGATGCCTGCCTAAAATGGATAGTGGGATTTGCAATGCAATTTTTTATATAAAACATCAAGAAAAAGCACAAGGATCACAGCAGAAACTAAAAATAAAAACTAAAAATATATAATACTCTGAACCTAGGAAAACATGAAATGGCTGGGTGTTGCAAGCTCCCCTCCCCCCTGGTCTACTCAGAGTGGCAGTGGCTCTCCAGTTTAATGACCCCCTTTGGCTGTGGGTTCCCAGGTTAGAGTACTCACTCAGGTTCCTGACAAACTGGCTTAAAACATCAGCCCTTTATTTGCAAGCAGACAACTTCAACTGGTATACAAACACTGGAAACTGAAACTCCACTCCATTGAAATAAGTTGCAGGTCAAAAAAAGTTGCAAAGAAAATGTGGAATGTATTTTCCATTAAGATTTCTGGGTCCCTCTAAGCTGTGGAGTTTAAAGTTGTGAGTGAGCAATTTGGCTACTGCATAAATTAGTTTGCTCTGGAGCCATCCTTTCTGAGCTAAGACAAAAATGTGGAAGCCGGAGGCTAAAAAACTGTGAGCTACTTTACACTAACTCAGCTTAGAGGGAACACTGGTCCACATAGATTACTATGGGACTGGATTAACAGCCCCCAGAGTGGAATTCCATTCCCAGAATGCAGCTGCTGCTCCCAGGGACCGTCAGTCTACTCTGGGGGCTGTCATTCCAATGCTGGAGTAGTGTATCTGGGCCAGAGACCATAAAGGGAAATCCATTCCACTTTTTTTGTGCTTTCACCCAGAGGAGCTTCCTGCTGGAGTAGAAACCAGCAAAGAGGAGGCCCAGCCACCTGGGGAGTTTGGCAGATCTCCCTTGGAAGGGTGAGGACAGGCAGAGGAGGGGGTGGGGGTGGAGAAGAGAGCCACGGGCCGGGGGCCTTAGGTTTGACACTCCTGTCTTAGATGTTTCAGAGAGGTGGCTTGATTGCCTGCCTCTGCATCCCGAGCCCTGGTCCTTGGAAGTCTCCCTTCCAATTACTTGTCGGGGTTGGTCCTGGTTAGCTTCTGAGATCTGACAAGATCAGGCTTGCCTGGGCTAGCCAGATCAAGGCCAGAAATGTGGTGGTGCTGGTAATGTAAAATATTGTGTGAAAGCTTTCCATATAGTAGGGGAGAGTAATGTATTGACTGGTGAAGTGGTTTGTATACTAGACTAGGATCTAGGAGACCCAGGTTTGAATTCCCGCTCTGTCATCGAACCTTGCTGTGTGTTACCTTAGGCTGAGAGTGACTGGTCTAACCTACCTTACAGGATGGTTGTTAAAGCAGGGTATGAACATCTAAGTAAATTTAGATAACATTAAAAATATCTTCCAAGCAGTTGGACCATTAGAAATTTAGTTTTGGTTGCTGTTTAGTGTAATACATATTTGCCATTCAGACTTTGTTCAGGCCTCAGTTATTGTTCTCCACCCAGACTAAACAATCACATTGAATAATTGCCACTGTTTGAACCACTTCAGATACACTGAAGTGCCCCAGGCATTGGCACCCAGGTCCATCCTGTCCTGGAAGCGGAGTTTGCGGAGTTTGCCAACACTGGGGAACGTCCAATCTTTACATATGAAGTGTTTGAACCACTTCAGATACACTTTATATATTCTTATGCCTGAAAATTTAACATTGCTACCTGATTAATTTTGAACTGTTTGTTGCCCAAAAAGCTGTTGCTTGGAGGAGGGGTATGTTCTGGAACAGCATATGGTTCAGGTTTGAGGGGCTTTAGTTAAGACAGAAAAACTGAAATTCTTGTCTGTGTACAAAACTGTTTGTTGTATGAAGATAATCTTTGGATACAGTGTATCCCACAGCGCTGTCATTCATACTTGATTGTCTGAAATGGCAACATGAATTTATGCTGTGAAGATGCTCTTTCTGTGATTATTTGCATAGGAGGAGTAGCAGCACACTTTTATGTATTGGGTATAATTCAGGTCTCCTTTTTTCCTCTTCTAGATTCTAGTGTTGTCACTTAACAAATTTTTGAGTATAGGTTTATTAATAAGAGAATTGAGGCTGTCTCAACTTTGACAAAGCATCACTTGCTTTATGGACTTCTCACTTTCTTTAAAGTGATTATATGGGATGTTGTTTGAAAATTGGTCCACTCAACTCATTTCTTCCAAATTAGCTAGCATTCTTGTTTAATGTTAACTTTGTCCTTGGGTGTGAGAAACTGTTTGTATCTGAGGCCACAATAAATGAAAGAGGGCTGTTACCTGTCTTAGAGCCCTCTCTTCCTTTTTTCTTCAGTAGCTTTTATCCCTTTGGTAAGGACAGTTTGACTTTACTAGAAAGAAGTCTGTAAACTGTTATTGAGTTTAATTTGGCTTCCTGGTTCTAACACATCATGGTCACTGCATGGAGGAACTGTCACAGGAGAGGCTGCTTAAAAAGTACTCTAATGACTGTATCATAAGAATTATCTGTGAATAGCAGTGCCTTGATTGATTGACACACAGCCTGATCCTATGCATGCTTATTCTTAAGCAAGTCTCATGAAGTACGTCGAGGCTTACTCTCTTTTAAGTGTGCATAGAATTGCAGCTAGAGTCAGGGATGCAGAGTGTGCGCACACACAGAACAATGCCCACCTGCTACCTAGCAACACTCCTTGCTTCCTTTCAGCCAGCATGTTTAGTACAGCTCCATCAGATTGCAGAAGAGTTGAATAACTTGGAAGCCTTTCAAGTGGCTTTGTCTGAAAAAAAAATCTGTTGGGCCACAAATAATTTATATAGTAGCTGGGTTGTCCAAAGAACACATGTACAATTCTTAAAACAGCACTACACTGAGGTAATCAGAATTTATATCCCAATATTGAAGACAGAGTTGGCACTTTGAGAATGAAGTTTTTCTGAGGCAACCTGATGTGTTCACTGGTAAGACATCTTCTGAGTCTGTAGTGAAGGGTGCTGATCTTAGGCCAGTGTACTATGCCAAAGAAAAGGCAAATATTGATCTGCAATAAAATGGTTTGTAAAATTATTATTTTAAAATGCTGTTAGAAGTGTTGGGGTGTGAAGATGAAGGAGAAGTTGAAATACTCCTATCGATGTTCCATTGTTGGTTTTGTAAAAGTAATCAGAATGTAGGTATTAAATCTGAAACCTGATTCACAAAATTTGAAATTCTTGCATTAAGCTGAGTACTATGGCGTGTTGCCGTAATAAATGCCTGACTGACTGGCATTAAGCTGGTTTATAGTTTAATCCTATATGTGCCTGCAAAACAATGCTGCTGTGTTGGTCCTTGTCACATTGCAAACTAGTTAGCATCTGTGAGCTGGGATTGGGTTGTTGGTCTAACTGTATACAGTTGTGTGTGTCTCAGCGGTAAAGTCACTTACTTGAAAGTAAGCCCCCTTAAATTCTCTTCCAGGGATGATTAGAGTGATGGATAGTATTAGTTTAAGTTGTTTGTTTTTAAATAGTTTGCTGCTTGCTATGCAAGTACTTCCAGATGAATATAATGTAATAGATTTTAGTGGAATAGTTCTGTGCATGAAAAGGATAATAAATGGCAAGGCGCTGTTTTAGTATGTGTAACTGTATGAATTGTAGTGTTGGGACGCGAATGAAAATTAGCTGCCTGGAAACATTTGGCATTTTCATATCACTTTTGTTTTTGGTTCTCAAAGTGCTTCAAAATACTGCTGCTGTGTTTGTAAGATGCAATAATGTGGTAGGCACTGTATAAAACACACTGTGTTGCTCTGAAAAAGCAGCTGTAGTTATGGATGTAATTAAAAAAAATCATAGCTGTCTCAGGCTGCTGTTGCATAACCTGTCTGACTTTCCCTCCCTCTACTTGGAATAATAAAAAGCCTTCACAAGGATAAACATTCATAAACAGAAATGGATCAAATTAAAGGAATTGTGACAAAGGAATGATGACTTATTGTCCTAAAATATCTATTATATCCCCTTGAACCTCTTGAGATGGGTTTGGTGTTCACCCTGAACATATTATGTATAAAGACTTTTCTGTAGAAGGTTCCTATATGTCCTATTGGACAGTATGTTTCCCACTCCTTCCAGAGCTACTGAAAAGGCTTTCATATGTTGTAGGCAGCTATAACCGATGTATATTTCTACTTTTTGCAAGAAATCAAGAATTTTGCTGTGCTCTGGAGTAGAGATGTGAAGGCCCGGAAAAAACCCGGAAAAATTCGGGAAAAAACCGTTTTTTCCCCGTTTTTTCCCCTGAAGCTTTTTTGTTTTTTTCCGAAAAATTGGAAAAATTGAAAAAAGAAAAGAAATTGATTATGGAATGTTTTATTTTAACATGATAAATAAAATATTTTAAGACAAGGTGTTCAAATATTTTCCAAATCATTTCTAAAATATATAATGGTATCAGATTGATCTAATTTCTGTGCACTGAGGACAAGCAAGTCCTAGGTTACAAACTGAACTCTCCAATGCAAGAACAAGATGCATTTCTTCCTTTAGGAGGTGCGATTATCAGAAGAAAATAAAAAGGTTTCAGTTTTGTTTTTGCATGTGGGTGGGTATTCTGTTTGTAATAATTGTTTGGGTACACTATATTTTTAATATGCTAGTTGTGATAATTTTTATGTTCCTAAAGTAACAGAATGACTTTCAATCTAGAAAAGACAAAAAAAGACAAAATTTTACATCTCTACTCTGGAGTTTCATAGCCATACTGTCTTTTGATTATTTAGCCATGGATTTAAGCAGGGAGAGAGAAGTATATAACTGTATATTCTCATGTTGCCTTATTCCCAAATATAGTAGTAGGAAATATAGACCGTAAAAACTATTAGAGTTGTGTCCAGAAATGAGCACTATCAGACTGAAAATGAGGCAACAACTAACTGAATGCTTTTGTTTGTGTTGTTTGCTCTTAATTTTGCATTTTAATAAATAATGTGAGTGTGACAAGCGACAGTATTTCATTTAGATTTTTAAAAATCAAACCTTGGCCTAGAGATCTTACAATCTGAGAAAATTTGATCTCTTATAGGTACTTATGTACAAGAGTCTCTATTTCTCTTTAATTCTGTGAGTTAACTGGATATTCCCACTTAGGGTTATGGAAGCTGGTTTTTGAGTATATTGCTGAAAGTCACCCAGCATGTCCTTGGTTAGTTATAGTGGAGTCAGCGTCTTTCAGTAGTCTCAGTATCAAGTTTTGAATTTACCTCTGTGACTGTTGGGCTCAGAAACACTTAAACATGTTTTTAAAAGGTGACCTGAAAGGTGCAGTTGCATACTAGTTAGATGAAGTGGACTAAAAGGTTTGGCTTTATGGTATTGTGTATGAAAATTAATATTTCCAGGTTGGTTTTTTCTGTGCACTGCTTGTGCTACAATTTGGATATGCTGAAACTTGGGGGTTGAGAGCTCCTCTTTCCTAAGAATTGTGTTTTGCACTAGTTTTGTTCAGGAGATACAAATTTAATAGTACTGGAAAAGCCATTATATTAGTTATATGCTTTCTTTTGCATAATTTTATTCAGCTGGATTTGCATACATAATTCCAAAACCTTTTTGCCAGCTGAAACTTGGTGTATATAATTCTTCAGTAACATCTTTTATTGAATGTAAATAAAGTTTGAGATGGATTCCTACACAGTTAAACAAATGCCTCTGCAAGATCAGATGTAAATTTTGTTCCATCCCATCTTGCAAAATATACATGCATATCAGATAATTACTATAGGATATCAAGGGTGAGCAATTTAGAATGAAGGGCTTGCCCTTTTTTAAAAAAGAAGAATAATTGCTTTATTTTAATTGTATAAATAAAGCTGTGTAAATGCTGGGTATGAGTCTTCAACCTCTTCAGATTCAGGAAATTTCTGTAATGCCAGACTGCACCATGAGACCCACTTCAATTGTTTACTGTACCTCCTACCCTTCTTAGGCTGGATGGATGCTAAGAAGGCCAGGGTTTCCATATTTTTCAAGTTTATATGTGGCAATTTTTTCAAATGTAGTTTATCATGCAGGGACTGAGAAGCATGCAGCTCCCCCAAATACCTCCTTTTACCCAAATATTAAAGACATAGGAACTCTGCCTTCCTTTGCATGCGGTCATCATTTTGTTATAAAGAAACCAAGACAAAGAAAATAGTGTAATGTCACTGGTGTAACCTACCTTGGGAAGAGGCATGACTCATAAATGACTCCTAACCAACCAGTGGTGCATCAGGTAGATTGCTGGATGTTGGCAAGGTATAGCTGAATTCAAGTTTTCAGCCATGAAGTTCTCATGGTGACATTTGGCCAGTCATAGTGTCCCACCCATATCTATCAGGAGGAAAGATGTGATAAATCCATGTATGCTACCCTGAGCTTAGAAATACACATGTATATGTGGAGAAAAGCATGTGTTTTGTTACATATACATGCATTATTCAGCTACTAAAGTGGCAATGTGTATCATTACAGGAGGGAGAGAGGGCTAAGATAACTATAGGCTTGGTGAGTGCTGTATGAAAAATGCTATGGGATTTCATTAGCTGGGCTTTTTTGGACAAGTGGAGGATAGATAATGTTCTGCATTGTTTCCCCCCCCCCCCCCCCCCCCCCGCTTCTGGCATGTGTCCCTAAGCCAGCTTTTCTGCATAGAAATTAGTGGCAACCATTCACTTAGGTGGGAAAAAATAAAGCTGTGTGGAGAGACATATTAGGGCAGAGGCTAAATATGTTCCTGGTGATCTCAGTGTCTACTGTGAGAGACAGGTTTTCCTTTCACAATTGTTCCCCAGTTTGAAGCCCATTTACTTCACATAACACTCTGTATCAACTACTGAGAACTCATCATGGACACTGTTTATATTACTCCATTTCCCCACCTCTATAGACCTGCTGTAGATCTTACTTGTTAGCTTTGTAAGAGTATAAGGAAAGACTGCTGGAACTAGACTACTTTGCATGGAGCAACACTTATTAATTTTAATACTGTGGTATTGTTTACATGAACAAATATAAAAGTTTGCACTGAAGGGTGCTGTTAAGATAGAGCTAAACTTGTGCCTTCCCCCTCTCCAACTGTTTTTCAGACTGTGGCCTGTTTACTTTGTCCCAGAGACTTAGTGAGGGCCATTGACTAAGGTAAATCACTTCTGTGTGAAGGGTCTTGGTCATTACTGTTTTACAAATGAGGAACTGTCGTGATGTCAGAATGAGTCCATGATAGAGACAAGTCTTGGACCTTGGTCTTCTGGATTAAAGCCCAACTTTCCCCAGACTACACTGGCTCTCAGTAGTAGTAATGATAACTTGATTTGACAGTTATAATTGGAGTATTCTTAGGTAATCATAATTTGAAAATGAAACTAAAATTAGCATAGTTTAGATGTAATGGTTATGTCAACAAATGTACAAGACCATCTTTATAAATGACTTGGATGAAGGAATAGAAGGGATGCTCATTAAATTTGCAAATGATGCTCAGTTGGATGGTAGCAAATACAGTAGAAGACAGAATCAAGATTCAGGATGACTTTGACAGGCTGGAAAACTGGGCCAAAATTAACAAAATGACTGTCAACATAGATGCATTTAGGTAGGAAAAATCAAATGCATAATTACTATTGGTAATAGTGCAAGCGCAAAGGATCTGGGGTCTTAGTAGATCATACATTGAACATTTCAGCAGTGTGATGCAGTAGTTAAAAAGGCAAATGCAATTTTGGGCTGCATCAACAGAAGTATAGTGCCAGATCATGTGAAATGATAGTATTACTTTGCTCTGGTTAGACCTCACTTAGAGCGCTGTGTTCATTTTTGGGCAGCACAGTTTAAGAAGGATATTGATAAGCCGGAACGTATCTAGAGGAGGGGTGACAAAGATGGTAAGTGGTCTGGAAACCAAGTCCTATGAGGAAAAGCTGAAGGAGCTAGGTATAGTTAGCCTGGGGATGAGATGATTGAGAGGTGATATGATAGCCATCTTCAAGTATTTGAACGGATGTCATATAAAGAGTGGAGTTGTTTTCGGTTGCCCCAGAAGGTCAGACCAGAAACAATGGGTTGAAGTTAAATCAATTAAATCAAAAGAGTTTTCAGGTAAACTTTAGGAAGAACTTCCTGACAGAGCAGTTCCTCAGTGGAAGAGGCTTCCTCAGGAAGTGGTGGGCTTTTCTTCTTTGTAGTTTTTAAAGCAGAGGCTAGAGATGGCCATCTGACAGCAATGCTGATTTTGTGACTCACTGTGAATTTAGGCAGATTGTGAGAGGCAGGGCAGGAAGGAAGGAGCCAGTGCTTGGCTCTTGTGGCCCGTCTTTATATGCCCAGGGTAATGCTGATTGCTACTTTGGGGTCAGGAAGGGAGTTTCCTTCAGACCAGATTGGCTCAGGGATTCTGAAGATTTTTTGCCTTCTTTTGGGCATAGAGCAGGGGTCACATGGGGGAGGGGGGTAGCTGTGAATTTCCTGCATTGTGCAAGGGGTTTGATTGGATGTCTCCTGGGGTCCCTACCAGCCAGTGTTCCCTCTGAGTGTGAGCTAGCTCACAGTTCTTTGGCCTCGGGCTCACATATTTTTGTCTTAGCTCAGGAAGGATGGCTCCAGAGCAAACTAATTTATGCAGTAGCCAAATCACTCACTCTCAATTTTAATGCCAGTAGCTCACAAAGTAGAATTTTTGCTCACAAGATTCCACAGCTTTGAGGGAGCATTGCTTCCAGCTCTATGTTTCTAAATGCTACTCTTTCAGCAACCTCTGTGTTCTGTGCATTCTCTAAAAATTTTCTTTCAAACTAGGATTAAGCGACTGTTTGAAATCCTAATTTGCAGGAGATACACAAACCATAGTTTTGCTGTAAGAGAACTGTGGCTTGGATCCACCAGTGTGTTTCTGTGGATGGAAGGCTTTCTACCTGCAGAGTGCAATTTTCTTGCATTCTGTTGCAGCCCCCAATTTTCCCTGTTGAGAGCAGCATTTGAGGAGCCATTTTGGTTACAATGGGGGATGGAAGCAAGAAGGTCACACCATGTGGACATATATCCTTCCCAGATACACCTATTGCTTGCCCTGAAAGCAGAAATATCAAATTAGCTGGTGTTATGAGAGCAGAGGGAGGATTAGGGAGTTTATATGAGTTACAGCTTTCTATTGGCAAACCCTGGTTTGCTGTTATATCTGACCTATGCAGTGTGCAATAAAATGTGATGAATTACCTTTATTCATAAGCCAAAACTTTCCCAAACTATAGTTTTTCCTTTGACGGTTAAACAATCAGGTTTTTACCTTGGTCGATCATATTCCTTCATTAAGAATAATACAGAAATGAAAAGTGCACCATTGATATAGTGCACAATGATATAGAACATCTTAAATAAAATTCTGTATTATGTGTATCAATGATCCGAAAATTTAAAAAAATAGAGTTTGTTACATAGATCATATTTCTTCATTGAGTATGACACAGAAATTAAAAATGCACCATGCACACTAACAATGATATAGAACATCTTAAATAAAATTCTCTATTATGTGCATCAATCATATGAAAATTAAAAAAAAATAGAGTTTATGTTACAGTTGTGGTACATGGTATGTGTGGAGTTTTAGTGCCAGTCTTCCATAGTAATGTATATATATATGTCATGTGGCTGAAGGGAAAGGAACCCTTGAATTTTCAGGTACTCTAATGCATTAGTAATGCTAATTTCACTGAAACTTTGAGCCTTCTTTTATGATGATTCTTTGCAATTTTGTATAAGGTCAGAAAACTGTGATAATATACTTTGTAGCAAAGCCAATAAGGACTCTGGTGGCATTTTATAGAGTAATAGCCTTTTCGGGGCTTACACTTTTATTTGCTAAAGCCCACTTCATAAGATGTGTGAAGTGATTTCTTTGTCAGTATACATATGAATTGTGAATAGTGGGCTAAAAGGGCAAGAATGTAAAATTTCAGGTAAGTTAGGCAGGTTTTTTTTAGTGTTCTGCAAATTCCCCAATTTAACTGAAAAACATCCCCTGGCTTTTTTTCATGTGTTAAATTTTCAGTGAATAAAACCTTGTCTTAAAAAGCATTTTGCTAGTTTCATAGGAGAAGAAGCCATAGGAGGTTTTTTTCAGGTATCCCATATTTCCCGTAAAAACTGAAAAAAAATTGGAGGGTTGACAAGATAAGTTTTATTCCTGGATCCCCCCCCCCTCTTCTCTCCCCACTCCCCCAAACTTTCACAGAGCTAATTAAGATAAACATGTATATGCAAGTATGATTTAACTCCCAGTTTGAATGGATTGTTTAAATCAGTGTTTGTAAGCAGATATTTGGCTAGTAACAACTGTGTGGAAATGAGTAGTGGAGAAGCTGAGGTGTGTAAGGAGAGCTGTGGGGCCAAGGATGCTGAGAGAAATTTTCCAAAACAATGTGCTATGGAATTTAATAACTCCTAGTTTGGATGTGGAGCATGATGGAAGACAGGAGGGCCTGGTGTGATGTGGTCCATGGGGTCGCAAAGAGTCAGACTTGACTGTGCGACTGAAAAACAAAAGTTTGGATGTGACAGTGGACAGTAAGTTTATAGGATTGCAGGGGTAGGCTGCATTGTTGCGACAAGCAGTCAGTTAACTTGTAGAAAGTTCTGTAGTTTGGGTTTGTGTAATGTTCAAAGCTAAACTTTTATAAAACACAGGAAATGCAATTTAGGTAGAATGTAAGTTAAACTTGTGGGCTTTAATTCACAGTAAACATGCATCAGTAAGGTGATTTGTGTGGGAGTTTCTTTTAACCCAGTGTCCACACACTTTGAACTCTTTGGGGAGATGCAATACTGATAAAATAGATATTTAAACTTGAAGTAAAATCCCAGTGTCTGATTATAATCTCTCATTTTCCTAAAGTGTTGCATTAAACAGCCATAGTATATTTGGATATGTTACTACATCACAGATCTCATCACCGTCTATTTGAATTTGTCATCTTGTGGAAAATTACTTCAAGGTTGTAATCCCATGCAGGAACCTGTAATTGGCTTCACTGAACAATGTGAAACTTTTTTCAGAGTACCAAATTACATGATTAATATATGCACCAGCCACTTTGTTCCCAGGAACAGGAAGAATGTTATGGTCGATAAACAAAACTGAATTGGATTTCATAGTATCACAAATGGGAGAGATTTGTTCTCTCCCCCTTCTTGCTGCAGTCACTTCATTCCACCCCTTCCCCAGTGGTCTTGAGGATCAGGACACCCTGAGACTGATATAGGTAAAGGTTTCCCTTGCTCGAAAGCCAGTCAAATCCGAGTCTAGGGTTGCGGTTCTCATCTCTGTTTCCAAGCTGAAGAGCCAGCGTTGTCCTAAGACTTCTCTGTGGTCATGTGGCCGGCATGACTAAATGCCGAGGCGCATGGAACGCTGTTACCTTCCCACTGAAGTGGTACCTATTTATCTACTTGCAATTTCTTGCTTTCGAACTGCTAGGTTGGCAGGAGCGGGGACCAGAGACAGGAGTTCACTCCGTCATGCGGCACTCGGGTCTCAAACTGCTGAACTACTGACCTGCCAGCCTGCAGTTCAGCGTCTTAACCACTTGAACCATCGCAGCTCCGAGATTTATATAGGATAGTTTTAAAAGGAAGCTTACACAAAATCAACTTCCATGACCTAAAATAGTTAGCTCAGTCCTGGTTTCTCTTAATGCAAGACCCTCAGTGTCCCTCCAGATGAGTTGTGTTAATACTGTATATAGCAGGGAAGCATGTATACAGGAGTCCATAAATAATTCAGAGTTAGTCAAAAGTGGCATGTGTGTGTACAGATTTTGTTGTGTTAGTAATAGTGTCTCACTTTGCATACTTTGAATCAGTTAATATGCATCTTTGAAATTTGGTAGGCTGACTGCCAGTAGCTGGATCTTGACAATTGTGAATATTTATTGGTGCCAAAGGGTGTGAACAATAAATAGGACTAATGGTGAAATAACTGTTGCTAACCTGAGTTCCCATATCTTGCACATAGTTTAAAGTAGTTTTAAATTAATGGATTTGTAATACTTTCCAGACTGCATAATACATGTGGGAGAGTGGTGGGATCATGCTGTGGCAGCTTCTGTATCAAAGCCCTTCATGTAATATATGACACAATTCATGAAAGGCCTAAATATCATAATGAAATTATAACCATAGAATGCCTAAACCTCCATTCTTGGCATTTTTGTATGTAATGTTCTTATTGTGGTAGTACTAAGCACTTCTCGCCTTCTGTTTTAATATGGCTGAGGAAAGAATAACTGGTAGAGTTTGGAAGTAAACTGACTGTGCTTGTCCCACGACTGATCTTCCTTCTGATGGATGTCACTAGAGATTTAAAACTATACAAGCAGTAAGGGAATATACATTCTTTTATCTGTCTAAAATATGGGAACACACTTTCCCTTCCCCCAATATTTCGGGGTTCCTTTATAACAGGTGATGCTGCATAAGGTGAATAAATTTTTTGGAAGAATTCTGAAATTGGGTTTTTATATTTTTGTTGCAAGTTTCTTTAATAAAACCCGCTTAAAGTGAAATGTGAACTTAATGCAGACACATGTGCTGGTATGGTATAATCTGTTTGGGACAAAAGTAAGGGCCCTTGTGTTTGGTGGGAGAGTTATTTTTGCTAATTCCTTCCTCCCACTGCAGGCCCCATTTTGCCTCTGGTACTGTTAGGATTAGAGGATTGTGTTTTAGTCACATTTCTTTTTATCCTTGCTCATTCTTTTATGCTTCCTTATTTTCTTATTAAATATCTTTATATCTTCAATGCAAGTCTGATCTCTGTGACCCACATTAAAGCACCTGTGCAGTCCACACTTACAAAAACAGAAGGGGAAGGGGCAGCAGTTAACCCTATTCTTCTGAAGGGCACAAATAAGCATGTTAGCCTCCTTGGAGTGAATGTGGAGGGGGACAAATCATAGAGAGCAGAACCTTTGATGACAAAGTAGCAGATGTGGCCTGATTCAGGTTGATTATACCCTAAAAACTGGCTTGGTGGTGGTAGCGAAACCCAGAGAGAGAAATATCGAGTGGAGAAGGAGAAACCTCGCTGGGCTTGCAACTTGGGAAGGCTGCATAACTTTCTCACTCAAACATGGATAGAAATGAATGCTTGCAAGACCTGTTTCCCCAAGCCATCATCTATTACAAATGAATTAGACCTGCTTATGAAAGCCTGCTTGTCTTCTTAGTGAAAGAACTGTGAATAAAATATTTAGCTATTTATATCCTGCTTTTCTCCCTAGTGAGGACCCAGGTGAGCTTGCAACATCGTTTTCCTCTCCTCCATTTTATACTTATAACCACCACCTCCTGGTGAGTAGGTTAAGGTGGACATGGCTGTTATAACTGAGCACTTTCCATCATTGTTCTTGCACCCTTCGACACTGAGGCACATTTTCTCCTAATACTAAGGCATTCAGATTTAGCTGATAAGAAAATAGGAGACAGGCTTGGTGATTAATATCCAGAGTCACCTAGTGGTCTTTATATTAACTTTGATAGAAAGAACAGTCTTTTACTGAGCTAGTGATCAGTTTAGAAAAGTACCTCATTATTTGACAGGTGTATACTAGACCATATTATGTGAAGGCCTGAAGAAATTAAGAAGTACAGATAACCTGAAGTGTTTTGTGAAGCCTCCCACCCCCCGAATAACTAATGAATGGGAACATTTAAAAAATATTGCGACTTCTTCCTTGTCATTCAGATACTTCATAGTTATGATCCATTTTCTGTTATCCATGCAGACGCTTGTGTGCATTGCTCTGTCACAAATGTAGCTCCTTACATGTGGGAGGAATGGTTGATGGTGGCAGGAGAATCCCTTGTGCAGTGTAGCACATGTGAGGCAGGTTGACAAATGACAGGAAAGTGGATCATCCCATAATAAATATAAAAGTGATGATGAAAAACTGGTACTGAAAACAAGCTAGTTTGAAAGAGTTGAGAGTTTGGTTCATATGATAAACATTTTTCAGTTTTAAAAAATTCCTAAAGATCTAAGTATGGGGTTAGGATTTTAGAGATGTTCTAATGAAACTGTTTTGGCAGACCTCTCCCCTCATCCAAAACAATCAATTTTTGGTGAAAGCTTTTACTGGATCTGGGAAATTTAGAGTTCCAATCTCCCCGAACTCCCTGGAAATCAGCTGCTTCTGTTTCATTTTTGTGGTACTCAGGATTGCTGTCTTCTGTTTCCAGTTGGTTAGTTTTTTATTTTATTTTTTTCAGTTTGCCAGCTGGCCGAAAGAGATGTTCAGGCATGTTAGGGCGTAGTATTGTACAGGTCACTGAATATGTATTTCATTTGAATTTTTTTTTTAAAAAAATCATGAGTACTTTAAATAGCATCAGTGTATCAGTTATAAACAACAACACGTTTTATATTCTGAAAGTAATAAAATTTGTTTTCTGGATTTCATTTCTTCTAAAATTCACTTTCTGGAGAGGGCTGTCTTGTCACTTTTGCTTGTCCACTTGACTCCAAAACATATGTCCACTCAAGTGTCCTAGGGATAGATCTGGGGCAAAGCCTAGATCTTTGAGAATTCCAGTGCTTGAGCATCAGCCCTTTAAATTGGAAAGGATGCTTTCTGCCACTGAATTGTGGCTGCTTCTTGAACTTGCATCTGTCCATATTCAACTGTCACTGAGGATGGCATTGTGAGGGGCTGGAATGTTTTCTAAAGCCAGTATGCTGATTCATCATTATCCCAAATAGTAACTAAATAGTGACTCTAGGCTAGAAAGAAAGTAACAGTAGCTTTTCTTAGGTACTAAAGTTACCTTACAGCATCTGGATCCTGCTATGGAGTATGCATGTGATGCAGCCACTATAAGGTTTTGTTTACTTCAATGCTTTCATCTTGTTTGGATGCCTGTGAGGTGGTGTGGCCTCTGTGTGTTCTCCCTCCCTCCCTTCCTCCAGCAATCATAGCAAGAAATAAAGTCCAGCATACATGAAGAGCAACTACCAGCCCTACTAAAATACCAGGTCTGAACATCTCTGTGCTGTCCTCCACTTTCTCAGTTTCTCTGTAGCTTTTGATATAGTTGAGGATTCCTGGCATCCTTCGTGTATTAGGTTTCCATATCTCTGCTCTCAACAGCAAGTGGTCTTCCTTAACTGCTAAACTGCTTGATCATTGTTTCCTCAGGCAACATTCCTCCTCTGCCTTTCTCGTCCCTCAGGGTTTTATTCTTGAGCTCCTGTTCTGTCAATGCACTGGTGTAGGAGCCACACATAGTTTGATACTGTACTGTTGTGATCATTCATCTCTTGGATTTTCCTGTCCAGACAGGAACGTCTAAAGGTGAATGATTATAATATGGGGTTATTTCTCTGAAGACCTGGGGCATCCCTTAGGATTGCAGAAAAATACAAAAAACAAATTAACACACACACACCCCCAACCTAACATTTTAATGATAATACCGAAGTCTTGTGACACTACATTGTGAGCTCTTGGCCACCATTTATGAAGAGGAAGAAATGGCTGCTCACTGCTGCAAGAGCTGGACAGCCAGTCAGTGGAGGAGGAGCAGAAGCTGTCCTTGGCTGGCAGGTGGGCGAGGAGGAGCTGGAGTTGTGAGTCAAGTGGGTAGAGATGGCAGCTCTGTAGGCAGGCATGGAAGCCACATGAGCCTGGCAGGTGGATTGACCGGCAATAGGGTGACTTGGTAAGCAAGTGCGGGTGGGGGCAGGATAGAATCCATCCCATGCCATTATTGCTTGTGTTTGTTTGATTGTTTAGAAGACTTATATGTTGCCTCTCCAGAGATCTGTTTGAGGCAGCTCACAAAATAGAAACAAAATAAATTTCAGTAATGAAATGGGTCATAAAACAGACTAAAACATTCAGCAGCCTAAAATGAGGTTCATAATACCTTCTTCACACTATAACTAGCTCATTAAAACAGCTAAAAGAGATGGAACCTACAGTTAAAAAACCAGCCTGTGTAAAAATAAAATACTTTGGCCTGGTGCCCTAGGGATAGAAAGGTGGGTGCCAGGTGGTATGCAAGAGGGAGAGCATTCCAAAGCTGAAGACTGAAAAAGCCCTGTCCTGGTCACCATCTGTCTCATCACTGCAGGTGGGGTGCTCACACCGCAGGAGTTGTCAAAAGCATCTTAAACTGGCAGACCGGACTGTATGGAGGGAGTCTTGTATTCAGTGTGTTTCCTTGTCATGTGTCTTCTGTCTGTGTGACTGTGGAAATCTGTATTTTTTTCTCCGTCTCTTGGCCAAAATCACTTGTTCACTGTCTCACTTTAACTGCTGTTGTACCTTGTGTCTAAGTCCTCTCATGTCTATCAAGAGTTTCATTTCAAATATAAATAATCCACATCTCATCATTTAGACCATGACACAACTCTTCTTGTAATCCTCATGCTGTTAGTTCTGCATCCTGTTCAAAATCCTTGTCTGTGTGGTTAAAACACTTTGTGGCTTTCTGTTCTTATTTCCTGTAATATTCCTGCCATAAGCCTTTTCTCCTTCAGCTGTTAACAGTTTCAGTTGCCTTACCTGTTAAATGGTTCTGTCCATTTGTCTCTTGCTGTTCCTTATGCCTGAAATTGGGAGCCTATTTCCAGGAAAATTATTAATATTCCCTAATTATATTAGGGGATGCTTTATTTTCTGAAGGTTTTTTCTCTCTAAAAGTAAGGGCTTGTCTTTTTTTTTGCATGGTGGTATTGAGTATACATACTAGCCAGATCCAGAGAGCTACTTTATGGGCATGCAGTGTGTTGGGTGAACCTATGGGTATTTTTCTTTGAGCAGCTGGCCTACATGCCACATCAGAAACTGCTTTTAAAATTCCCCTCTGTTTCAGAAGAGGTTTGCCTTGAGGCTGGATGGGGAGGGGGTCTGCTGCACAGACCCTTAATTTGTTTGTAAAACATTGCATTATTTGAATCCATAATGTTACTTTGTAAACCCAGATAATAAAAATTGCCTTGAATAAAACTGAAGACATTTATTTGTCAGTGTAATTTTAAAAACAAAAACCTAAGGTCATAGAGCAACCTCTTGCAGTAATTTTTGTAAGAGTGAAACTGCCAGGGAATTGTTACATGGTAGCAAATTTTGATTCTTGCTGTGTACACAATCCAGTCAACTGGAAGAGGGGGGGGGGGGGGGGGCTGGCAGGGGTGTCCAGATGTCATAAGAGCTGCACAGCTAAAGAAATTAGTTTGGGCCAGCTCAGTGGCTTGGGACCAGTTCTGATTTTTCTGTAATTCATTAATCAAAGATGAAGTTTAAAGTTACAGTATTTGCAGTGCTTAAGGTTTAAATATGTAAAATAAAATATGCAACACATGCCTCTGGATTGCCAAGATACATTAACAAACAAATATTATATACTAAAGAGCTGTAAAATTCATTGCATGCCAGTCTCTTCTTAAAGTCTTGGCAACTGGCCACTTCTCAAATTTCTCTTGATTGCTATTCCTTTACTGTCGCCTTCAGGAATGGGATATATATATATGTGTGTGTGTGTGTAATTTTCAGCATAATTTGAATACTATTCAGTGTTCTTTGGGCAGTTTAAATTCATGTTGTTGGAAAGTGCGTTTGCCGTACAGTGCATTTTTAACAGATTCTGTTTAAAGATTGTTAACCTCAGTATACTTATTCTCCTAATTTTAATTTTGAACTAAGTATTTCACCCAGTATCACACTTTGGTCTTTTCAGTATTAATATGGAACTGTGGCATACACATAGCCCTGTGTTTATGTTAAGGAAGCATTTACAGCAAGTATCTCTATTTTATAAGCTATAGAAAAGGTTTCCTGCATCATTTTGTGTGTATCAGTGTTGCATTTCTAAACTAGTTTAGGATGACTTAGATGAAAGGTGGATAGGTGAGCGAAACAGACCCTTCTGCATGAACAAGAATTCTTTGTGGATTGCTGTGTTTATCCCAGGATGCCACAATATACAAACAAACATATTCAGAGTAGAGGTGCATCTATGTTGGGCAAGTGGTGTAAGAAAAGATAGAAAAAATGAGAGAAGATCATTTGGGTGAACTGTTTCGGATTAGGGGAATGGGATAAAGCATGTTGACACTGATTACTTTGAAGGATGGAATAAGATCTGCTGGTAGAGAAGGAGAAGGGCAAGAAACATTTCACGTAAGGGTGGAAAGTTTAAGGTAAACACTAGTAAAATTTCCTGAAGTCACTGTAACAGCTCAGTTCATGACTGCTAAGAGATATTGTAGATATTTTGTCTTCCATTTTCAAGAAAAAGCTGGGTAGTTTACTGCTAAAGATGTTTGAGGTACATATTTTTATGCCCTGGTGCAGAACTCTGGCTTGACTGGTGGAATCCCTTTCAGCTGTGAGTTCTGCAGGTTAATGGCATCTAGAATGAAAAACTATTCACTCACTAACTATACATACCCTTAGTTCCTTTATGTGGTTGGTTCTTGGAGTCCCTCCCTCCATGCAGTTAACAATGTCTTGAAGTTTGCTAGTTCTAAATAAAATTTATTTAGATATTAATACCCTTCTTTTCTCCCCAAAGAGGACCCCAAATAGCTTGTAATCTCCTCCTCCTCCTCCATTTTTCTAGACAAAAAACATATGAGGCATGTTAGGTTGAGAAAGTGTGACTAGCCCAAGGGTCACCTATTAACCTACTATGGCAGTATTGGGGATTTGAGCCTGGATCTCTCAAATACTAGTCCACTGAGGCATCAGATTTTGGGTGACATAGGCCAAGTGTTCTGTCTCATACTCTGTATTATTTATTCTTGCTCACTTTTCTCTGAAATCCAAAAGTAGTTGAATTGTGGGGATACTTCATAGTTTGAGATCTGAGAGAACGCTTTGAACCAGAGGTCATTTCGGGGGAGATCGCGGGGGATCGCAGTTCCCCCCTGGGTGAGGTACGGGGGGCGGGGCACATGATGAAGCCCCGCCCCCTGCTTCCGGCCGCCCCGCTTCCGGCCCTCATTCAGCCAGGAGGAGCCAGGAGAAGAGGGAGGGTAAGTTGCTTCCTCCCTGCCTCTCCCCACCCCTGCCTGCCTGGGGCCAGGGAGGGCCTTGGCGGGGCTTCCTTACACTCCCGCCGGCCCTGCAGGGCCACCGCCGGGCCCCTCATGGGGCTCGGCAGTGGAGCTGCAAGGCCGGCGCCGACGACCGGGACCGCTGGGGGTGGGGTGTGTGGCCTTATGACACACTTCCAGTGATGGCGGGGTGTGGCATATGTTAATGAATTATGCTAATGAGTTCCCCTAGCTCTTTTTCTATGAAACGACCCCTGCTTTGAACGATTGTGAATGACGTTTCAAAAATAAAAACAGTTTCATAAAGATTACTTTGCTAGAAGATGAAGATGCATTTATTCAAAATAGCAAAAACACTGTGTTGAGGACTTCTAAGGTTGAATGCGAAACAAGGGGGGGGGTTCTGTGTAAACACTTCCTGGTATAACAAACATCCCAAGGGAGGAGGCAGTATTGCATGGAAATGAGTGAAGAATATGTTAGTTTTTGCTTTTTCAAAAAGTAGCCTTAAAGTGCTAAGCAGGCAGTTAGTGATATAAATTGTAAACTCATGGGGTCTGTTTCTTTCTTATATTACTATATAAATTGCCCTGTAGACTAATTGTGCTGTATAAATACTGATGCTAGCTAATTGAAAATAGCATTACTTTTTAAGAAAACTTCTGTAATTATCCTAAAAAAAATTGCTGTCTAATTTTGAATACTCTGTGCTTGTGGTTTGTGTGTGTGTGACTACTCAGTTCAGAGCTTCATTTCTCTAGTATTAGATGTTGTTAACCTGACTAGGAATTCAAATTACTTGGACAGCATTTTTAAATTGGCTCCTTTTAATAGGTACAAGAGTGGCAGCATTTCAAGAGGAAGAGATTATTCAGACAACAGAAATCATATAATAGATTATTATCTTTCCTCCTTCCTCCCCCCTGCCTCATTAGTACTATGTCAAAAATTTAGAGTGTGAATTTTTCTCTAGCTGCTTTGGCTGCAATGCACAGAAGTAATAAGTGCCGTATTAATTTTGTGATCTCTTGAGGCCATTTGAATGTTATCTTTTTTTAAAAAAAAGGTAGGGATATGTCTCATGCATACATCACTTTGTCTAATGTACCCATGAACTTTCTCTTCCATATCTTTGTGCATCTTCTTATCTTTGGGAGGCTCAGGAGATCTTACTTCTTTTGTCTGTTGCTTCTTTTGATTTCTAATTAGAAGCTCCTTGATCTGCATCTTTTTCTTGTTTTACTTGCCACTGCATGGCCTTTTTATCTTCATTCCAGGATATCGTTTGTTATAGAGGTATCCCTGACCACTGGAAAAAACAAACATAGTAGATACATACTTAGAAATGTTTTATGCTCAAGGAATGCGCTTGGAAGTCCCTCCCACCTACTGTTCATTAGTCATGTGTAACATTTGACTAATTAAAAGTTTGCAATGCATGTGCAAATATCAACCAAAGATGGCTACACCGCTACAGTAATATTGGCATGAAAGTTGGTACCCAGTCTTTTCCAGTCATAAAACTGGGCTGTTGGCCTTAGGCAAATCATAGTCACACAGCCAAGCCTACTTTGCTGGCCTGTTGTGAAGTAAATTAAAATTGGTAATGGTGGTGCCTTAAATTGGCATCTTTAATAAAAAGAAAATTTGAAAGGCAGGGAATATGTGACTGTAGAGAGCCATTCAAATAGTAGTTGTGCTAAAGGCAGCTTTTTGAAAATGCTTGGAAATAAAGTTAGCACTTTCTTTTCTGAATGACTTGAGACTGTACAGTACTGCTTTTTTGATGTTAGCTTTCTTCATTGCTAGAAATACTTTTGGAAAGAGAGCCTTCACAGATTAATTCTAATGATTCTAAAAAACAGCATGCTTTCTGAATTGAGCTACTGTAGAGGCAAAAACTCTGTTTTCTATTAGTTAAGATGGCTGTTGTGTCTTAGCTCAGTAGGTAGTGGTGAGACACATTTTCATGGTAAGAGTGTTCTTTAGAATGCTCTTTGGAATGTGAACAGTAGGAGACTGGTGTCAGCCCCTTCCCTGTTGTCTAGCTGGTAAATCTGTTCTCAGAAGACGTGATATTAACAGCACAAGAGAGTTTTGTGATGCTTGTTAGACTTGGTCTGGAGCTAGTCTCTCCCTCCCTCCCTCTTGTTCCTTTGGAAGCAAATAAGTTGCTCTAAATTAAGGTTTAGTAAAATCTGCTATATACTCCATGTTAAAAACAATTTTTAACATTTTAAAATGAAAAGCTAAAGAGTTCCATCCAGACTAAAAATTTTAGTAGCAGAATAGAACTTTTCTGGCTCTCCCTCCCACAGCAGCTCACTGATTTCCACAAAATACTGCTCCCAGGTAATTGGGGACTCTGAAGAATGACGTGATGAGGATTTCCAGCAAGAAGGGAATATGGGTGAAAATTGCCCATTTAGCCTGTATCCAACAAAATTCTGCAGTCTGTGCAAATCACACTGAGTGAATAAAATTGCATAATTTGGCTGAATTCTGCAAGCACTGCTTTCGGAATCCCAGAACTGGGGGATGGGCTATTCCGGAGGCGCCAACAGGAAGGAGAAAAAACTATTTCCTGCCTCCCTAAAGGCATGCTGGGAATAACCCATGGAGATGTCCTCCTGACCTCAGAGGAGAAGGACCCTTCACAGTAAGTGCCAGTGGCCGATCCTAACCATAAGGGCCATTTCTTTAACTGAAATTGGGGGACCTCAGTATGCTGAATTGTGTACCCAGTACTGCTTTTTTTTAAAGCCTCCGGAGTGGATTTTTTATTGCATTTTCTATAAACTACAATGCAAAAAAGGGAAGGGAAAACTACATCTATGGGAGAAAGGAAAGAAAACCAAACTAAAAACCCAAGAATCGGAGATCATTACAATAGCTTGTATCAGTGTTAGTCTAAAATACTATGATTACATTGAACATAGTCGATCATGCTATATTATTTATCTGTAAAACCATTATTTTCACTATTTAAAGAAAATCACAAGAGCATCATTAATCGCCTTAAGGCACAATTCAAAGTTCTTCAGCCTTCATTTTGTTTTATCTTTTCCAGGGCTCTTTTTTAATCCTTAATTGGTATTCTCGCTTAGGGGCTGCTGCCCCTTTTTCGGAGACAGAGTCCTCATCAGAAGTAGCAGAGTCCATTTCATCACTAGGTTTGCTGTCTTATTCTTCCTTGCCGTCCTCACTGGACTCTCCCGAGTTGCAGTCTCAGGAACTTGCGCACTTTAGAAACAGAGTCAATTTTGTCTTTTTTATCCTGCAGTTTGAAAATGACGACTTCGGGGGTCAGCCATCTGTAGGGAATGCTGTTTGTAAAAATAGGATCAAGTCTTTATACTTCTTCCTCTTCTTCCTTATTTCAAATGGAATATCTTTTAAGATCCTGATGATGTTGCCTCCAATTTTCAAGGGCGTTCCTGTAGTTGCTTTCAGGATTTGGTCTCTCACATGTCTCTTCGAGAATCTAACCACTATCTCCCCAGGCAGATTATTTTTCTTGATATAAACTGAATAGGTTCTATAAACCACATCCATTTTGCTTACAAGGTATTCCGCTTTTAAATTTGTGATTGGGGCTAGCGCATCACTCAGCAGTTGCTTTAGATTCTCTTCTTTTGCTTCAGGGACCCCTTGGAACTGGAGGACTTGGTTAGCATTTTCCATTTGTAGCTGCAAAAGTTGATATTCATCTGAAGCATACCTCTTTTCCAGCATTTGAACCTTTTTCTCAACCTTTTTGGAGTTGGCATCCATTTCCTTCACTTTCTCAGCTGTTTGCTCCGTCTTTTTTGTAGTCTCAGTCAATTGGAGCTGCTGAGCTGCAAAGTTCTGGTTTAAAGCTGTCAGTTGTTGATTGATGTTCGTCATCTGGTCCAGTAGAGGGTGCAAAGAGTACGCTAGCAGTTTAGAAAACTCAGTGGTATCTTCCAGCCAGGGCTCATGCTCCCCAGTGGTTTCACTTTTGCTTGCCTGTCTTTCTCCGTTTTTTTCCATGCCATTTTTATGGATTGTTTACTTTTTTGAAAACTTGCTAAAGTCTCTGAAATTTGCCCAAACGCTTACAGGCGATCTGGTTGATTTCTTAAAATAGATTTCAATGCTTTTTCTTCAGCTCCCCCTTGGCAAATCGCTATTCTCTTTATGCGTATGGGAGGGGGCCCTCCCCCGCTCACTCATCTTGTCGTTCCCAGGGGGGCTTTCTTTTAAATTCTTGGCATTTTGATTTAACTCGACTCACTGTTCTTTGATGATCCAAAGACCTCACTCAAGGTATGTTTTATATGTCCAATCTCCAACGCTTGTCCCGGTCAGCGGCTCTGGTTCCATTGTGGACGCAGCAGCAGCAGGACCGTCGGAGTGGAAGAGCACCTCAATTCCCCAGCAACGTGCTGGCGAAGAGGCTACCCTTCAAAGCCCCATGGCTAGGAGCCTTTCAAAGGCTCCAGGGGGGGTGGCGACCAGTGCCCCCCCCCCCCAAACTGCTGGTGCGTGGATCGCTTCCCCGGGAGAAACGTCCACTATCATGTCGCCATAAACCAGAAGTCCCCAGTACTGCTTTTTGTGCTCTGGGGAAGGGTCCCTGAATCACAGTGCTCCAAATGTCTTTAGAGATACTGATTAAACTGTGTTTAGACAGTTATCTAATGAGTTCAGTAGCTTAAGACCTTGGTGAGAAAAGTGCATCCAGAGAGCAGTGCTCCCTAAAATATTTTTCTTCTCGAGGAAAATAGTCTGCTGATTCCTATACAGTATATTCTCCATCTAGATGTGATGATTGGTATGATTCAGAGCAGGTTTTTCATAGCAGAGAACAACAAAATAGCAAAAAAGTATGAGGTTGGCTATGAAGGTGGTCATTAGCAAGATACACCTGCAGAGGTGGTGGTGAAATCAAAAGCAGCTGACTCGATGTTCTTAGCACACCCTCAGGGCTCAGTGATAGTATACATTGAATCTATCCTATGGACAGGGTTCCATACAAGAACACTGCAGTGAACTCTGTTATCATACTGGTATGTGATTGTGGATAAGTGCAACCTGCTAATCAGTGTTCCTGAACCCTTCCAGCAGTGTCTTTGATGGTAGACCAAGAAATCCAAAGGGGAAGTTCTGTATAATGCAAGAACAGCGCCAAGTAACAGACACCAGCCTCCAAGTCTGGAAAGCACTTTGTCTGAGGGACTCTGCAAGGAGGTATCTGGGCAAGGGAGAGTTAAGGCCAACAACATAAGTTGGCTAGAGTTAAAAACAATTAGACAAACTCTTAATTATTTCCTCCCTTTGATCTGCCACTCCCATGAGGCAGCACATAGTAACAGACAGGGACCAAGTAAAAACTCCTGGAAAAGGAGCTATCACTTTTATTATTGTGAGTTCATCTACTGTCTGCAAAACATATAAGGTAAAGGTAAAGGTTTCCCTTGCTCGAAAGCCAGTCGAATCCGACTCTAGAGTTGCGGTGCTCATCTCCGTTTCCAAGCCGAAGAGCCAGCGCTGTCTGAAGATGTTTCCGTGGTCATGTGGTCGGCATGACTAAATGCCAAGGTGCATGGAACGCTGTTACCTTCCCACCGAAGCGTTATCTATTTATCTACTTGCAGTTTCAAAGACACAAAAAGCAGACTGGGTCAGCTGCCCATAGATAGGTGAGAACAAATGGACTCTTAAAAAGTAATGGCCACATTTGGGGACCCTGATGCAGACCTGTTCTCCCTCTGAGGTGGAGGACATCTTGTGGGTGATTCCCATCCATCACTTAGGGAGGCAGGACTAATTTCAATTACTTCCTGTTTCCTGTAGTGGGAGTCACCCTAGGCTCAGTTCTTTTCCTGCCTCAGAAGGGAGGGCAGCTAGGTGTAGTCTCTGCCTAACCCTATCTTTCTGAGTTAACGTGCTTTCACTTTCTTCTCACATCTTTGCTGTTCCCTCTCTCTGAAGAAACTTAAAAAATCCTTTTCTTCTTCCTTCCTATATGTTATCCTCTTTTCTCCCCCCCTTCCTTTGGAGGTTGAGCATTGCCGGACCGATTGCTCTCTTAATGGGAGGGGGATCTCACAGACCGCCTTCCATGGCATTAAGAGAGGATAGCAATGGATTTCTCTCCACTCTGGAGATAGAGGCCGTGGTGGTGGCCAACGCTCAACCAGCAGAGCAAGGCGAGGATGGCATTCCAAAACGCGCCATACAGCTGCACATCCCTGCAGCATTTACGGAGCCCGTGCCAGCCTCAGCGGCCATTTTGGAGTCCACTGGCCACTCTATGCTTTAAGACAGGAATGGCGAGCAGAGCCTAATCCCACACATGGCGCACCCCGAGACCTATGGTTCAATGGGGTTCATCGAGTTAGGCGTGATTGTGCCGATAATGCTCAAGGGGCCAAGGAAGATGACGAGTTGCAGAGCGGCGAGCAGAGCCTAATCCTGCACACCCCTGCAGCATTTATGGAGCCTGCACCAGCCTCAGCGGCCATTTTGGAGTCCACTGGCCACTCTATGCTTTAAGATGGGAATGGCGAGCAGAGCCTAATCTCGCACATGGCGCACCCCGAGACCTATGGTTCAGTGGGATTCATCGAGCTAAGCGTGATTGTGCCGATAATGCTCAAGGGGACGAGGAAGATGACGAGTTGCAGAGCGGTAATGTTGGCAATCCCAGGTCTGTCCTCTTATTTCCAAATGTAATGGCCTTCTTTATAAGAGTCATGGGGGAGGAAATAGCACATTTCTGCAGATCAGGGGGCCATGGGGCTACTATATCCTCCTCTCCCTTCTCCTCTCCTTGGAGGTGCAAGAACAGAGTCAGCTGTCCCACCAAAGCTGCACAAAAAGGGTTCCCCAAGGAGCACTGCCTATTTGATCTGCCTTCACGTGAAAGGGATAGCCTCTCAGATGTCTCTGGTGAAAAGGAGGAGGGGATTTTCATGTAATGACGGTGAATAGGGGGAAATGATTGTCTCAGACCAGTCCTTTAGATATTTCAAGGGCGAGGTTTTTCAGTATTTGTCTAACACCCTATCAGCACTCAATATACACGGACCCCAAAAGGCAGGGGACAAGAGTGCTAATGCCCAAGGGCAGAAAGGTGGCACAGAGCTCATTGATGAGTTCTTTCCTCCAGCTGGTTGCTCAGAAAGAGCCTTCCTCTCCCCTGAATTCTATGTGAGACAAATGAGGCAGAGTGGGCAAAGCCAATAACAAACATACCATTTCCAGGGGTTGTTAAAAAGTTGTACCCTTTAATATCATCTGCTTCAGATCTTTTGCCGGTACCTGTGGTTGATGCACCAGGAACTGCTCTACAGTCCTCTGGGTTGCTCTCTGAAGATGAACATGAGGCCACTTCCATGGCAATCAATATGCCAGCTGCAGCATCCACAGTTTCTAAAGCAACTATTGTATGGATGCGTAAGTTGATAGAGATGTTACCATGCAGCAACTGCAGACTACTGGAGGGCAGTGTTCCCTCTAAGCTGAGTTAGTGTAAACTAGCTCACAGTTTTTTAGCCTCCGGCTCACACCTTTTTGTCTTAGCTCAGGAAGGATGGCTCCAGAGCTAACTAATTTATGCAGTAGCCAAATTGCTGGCCCACAACTTTAATGCCAGTAGCTCACAAAGCAGAATTTTTGGTCACAAGACTCCACAGCTAGGAGGGAGCATTGCTGGAGGGTGAGAATAGGATCTTGAAAGCCATCTCCTATACTGCCGATGCCACACTAGACACCATGGTCTTTGCTTCCAGGGCGATGGCATCAGCAGCTGCCGCTAGTCGCATCATCTAACACTAAAACAAAGAGTTTGGTTTACAGATTACCAATCTAATGCCATCATCACAGCATGCCGATTTCAGGGAGACAAGCTGTTTGGGGATCCACTGGAAATAAACATACAAAGAAAGAAATCTTAGTGGAAACCTGCAACAACAAGAAGGCTTTACCTAAGACCGTACATCTTGGGGGATAAGATGGCAGCAGTCCCCTCTTTTTTCCCATTCATACCATACTTTGTCCCTGTAAAACAAACACGAGACCGGGGTCTACTCCATCTTCTTCACGGTCCCCAAAAAGAACGGGGATTGGAGGGCTATCCTAGATTTGAAATACTTAACACAGATATGTTAAACCCAGACACTTTCGCATGGAGACCCTCAGATCCATTGTGGAATCCTTACGACCCAGGGAGTTCCTCTCTTCCATCGACTTGGCAGAGGCATACATGCACGTTCCAATCTTCTTACACCATCAAAGAGTCCTACATTTCTGCGTGGAGGAGACTCATCTCCAGTTCCAAACCCTGCCCTTCGGCGTCTCATCAGCTCCCTGGGTGTTTACAAAGATCCTGGTTCATCCGGTCGTTTGTCTTCAAGAACAAGGGATTCACATTCGCAGTGCTTGCAAGACTTTGGGTTCCTGGTGAATATGCAGAAAAGCTCTCTGACTCCCACACAGCATCTGGAACACTTGGAGTGGTGATGGACACTCAAGCTACAAAACTTTATCTTCCTGTCAAAAAGGCCAGAGAGATCAAAGAGTAGGTTAACCAAATTATTCAAGCCAGGACTTCACCCTGACCAAGATGATGGGCCTCACAGTCGTGGCTTTTGACACGCTACAATGGGGAAGGTTTTCACTCCATACAACTACAACTATTTTTACGGCCATACCAAAACTTTATTGCCTTATAGATAGATCTTTCCTTGAAGTGGGCAGATGGTCCATAGTACCTCTCCAGGTGAAATTAAGTCTGCACTGGTGGACCAAGTTGAACAATCTGTCTCAAGGCAAGTCCCTTTGGATTCAGGACCAGATCCAAAATTTTCTCTGACACCAGTCTATCAGACTGGGGGGGGGCACCTTACTCCATCAACAAGTATAGGATAGATGGTCCATAGCAGAAAGGAAACTGCTGTTTAATCTCCTGGAGCTTCGAGCCATTAGGCGGGCCCTTCAACTCTTCACCCCTCAGATCAGGGGGAACCACATCCTTGT
>NW_015164214.1:527168-553827 GCF_001447785.1 Gekko japonicus
ATGTGAGGAGAGCGCTCAAATGCTATATTCTCAGAATGGCCTGTTTCAGATGGACAGAAGATATGTTTGTTAACATTTTTCCTCTTCACACAGGGAGAAAGATGTCTAACTCTGCCATAAGCAACACTATGAGGTCCTGCATTACTGTAGTCTACAGGAGTATGAAACGAGTTCCTGCAGGTATCACGGCCCACTCTCTTCGCAGTGCTGCAACGAATATGGCCTTTGCCAACAGGGCATCAGTGAAGGAAGTCTGCAGGGCTGCTACGTGGTCTTTGTTATCTGCATTAATCAGGCATTACAAGATATGTATGACTCTGCTGATGTAGCATTCGGATGGAGAGTGCTGCAGTTTGTTCTAACTCTTGATGATGACCACCCTCCCAAAAATTAGGGACACTGCTCTGGGAGGTCCCACAAGATGTCCTCCACCTTAGAGGGAGAACGACCATTGGTTACTCACCGTGAAGGGTCCTTCTCCTCTGAGGCTTGGAGGACATCTTGGCCCTCCCGGGTCATCATTTCCTCTTATCTACTATGCTGTTCTTTCACACTCTAAATAATAATAAGATTACGTAAGAGAGGGGACTCACCTTTTTCTTCCTGTTCCAATGCTTGTGATTTGGCTATACTCTTGTTGTTGATGTTCAAGTTCTCTTTTTTACAATGGTTAAGTTAGTGTATTGCTTTTGGAGCACCAGAACTGAGCCTAGGGTGACTCCCACTACAGGAAACAGGAAGTAATTGAAATTAGTCCTGCCTCCCTAAGTGATGGATGGGAATCACCCACAAGATGTCCTCTAAGCCTCAGAGGAGAAGGACCCTTCACGGTGAGTAACCAATGGTTGTTCTCCTTCTGAGGCAGAGGACTTCTTGATAGGGTATTCCCACTGTCCAATCAAGGGAGGCAGGAACTAAGTTTCAACTTCCTGTTTTCAGCCTTGTGGGAGTCACACTCTCCAGTTTGTTTCCCACTTCAGATGGGCATGCAGCTGTGCAAACAGACTTTGCCCTATCTCATCTACTTTCTGTTTCTCTTCCTCCTCTTCCCTCCCATTGATTCTGCCTCGCCCTCTCTCCTTTCCCCCCTTCTGTCTCTCTCCCTGTCTCTCTGAGGAACCCTGGGAGGGCGGACAGCCCCCCCCCCAAGTCCTGCAGGTGCCTCACAGTCTATTCAGCTACTGAGAGTGGGAATGCATGCAGCAGCCACTTAAGGAATGCCACACCTGCAAGGGGATCATGGTTTCTTGTTGGCAGGGGAGCCCAACCCCTCCCTCATGGGTAAGGCACCTCCTGGTACAAGGTAGACTGCCAAAGAGACTGGCGGTCCAGTCTGCACATTTGGCCATGATCATTCCCACAACAAAAAGGGTGTCAAGAGTAATCACCTCGCTGCAAGCACGCCTAGGCCAGTATCCAGATTGGGCCACATAGCTTACGACGGCAGCCATTTTGAGTCAACCTACTCTGAGGAAACCCCTTCCTGGGAGAGTTGCCTGCTGGAAAAAATGCCTGGAGAGGCTGAGGAGGTCGCCACTGAGTTCCAGCCAGGCGGTCAAGGGGAGCATGATCCAGCCTCCCCACAAGACAACCAACCCAACATGGGAGGCCCTAATGCCCTCTAGTTGGATTCCAGTTACAGCAGAGAGTCCAGCTTTGGTAATGTAAGACCCTCTCTGCCATATCAATTGTTTCCGAACCTTATGTCTTTTATTAAGCAAACTGTGCTAGAGGAGCTTGGGAATATCTGCCACCTTTTTTGACAGATGCCATTGAGCCAGTCCCGTTTCCAGACAAGCGGTCAGGAGTCTACTCCATATTCTTTACAGTGCCAAAGAGAAATGGAGATTGGAGGGCCATCCTGGACCTAAAATTCCTGAACAGGTTCGTCAAGATGAGGCACTTCAGGATAGAATCCCTATGCTCCATCATGGCATCTCTGCAACCAGGAGAGTTTCTCATCTCCATCGACTTCAAAGAGGCATATCTTCATGTTCCTATCCTCCCAGCTCACAGGAAATACCTATGCTTTGGGGGAACTCCACTTCCGATTCAGAGCACTTTCATTTGACCTCTTTATGGCTCCAAGGATATTTTCCAAGATACTAATCACTCCAGTTGTCAGATTGTGACAGCAAGGTATTCACATCCATCCATTACTCAACGACCTTCTGATCAGGTCCAGGACCAGACACAAGCCCAATTAGACACAAAGTTGACCATGCAGTGGCTTCAAATTCATAGATTCATAGTCAACAAACAAAACAGCTCCCTGTCTCCCTCTCAATGACTGGAACATCTGGGAGTTATTGACACCTCCTTCAACCAATTGTTCCTAACTCAAAACAAAACAGAAATAATAATGGCGCTGCCAAGCTCCATAATCAAGGTCAGGTCTATGCCCCTCATGACCTTGACCAAGCTACTAAGCTTCATGATATTGTATATATAGATGTGATCCAATGCACCCGACTGCATGCAAGACAGCTGCAACAGTTGTTACTATATCAACTTCAGATCATGCAGAGAACAAACTTGCTCCTCCAGACGCCAGTCCAGGTGAAGACCAGCCTTCTATGGTGGACCAAACCATCCAACCTGTCACAAGGCAAAACATACTGGAAGTGAGATATACTGCAGATTTACGCTGATGCCAGCCTCTCAGGACGGGGAGTGACATTAGACAACAAGCCAATCCAAGGAACTTGGTCAGGAGCAGAATCTTCCTGGAGCTGAGAGCCATATGGCTAGCGTTAAGACACTTTCACTAGCAAGTCTGACACAGACACGTCCTCATAAGAATGAACTATATTTTGGCAGAGGCCTATATCAACAAGCGAGGGAGCTGAGGTGGTCTTCCAATCTCCACAAAGAAGCCCTGAAAATCCTAACCTGGGCTGAGAAGAACTTGTTATTGATTACAGCAGAACACATAAAGGGGGCTTTCAACAACAAAGCAGATTGGTTCAAGACAAACCATACAGAAAGGAGAGTGGTCTCTCAAAAAGAAGCTCTTCCTGCAGATAGTGAATCGATTCAGACAACCACAAGTAGACCTCTTTGCCTCCCCAGCAAATCACCAGCTCCGCTGCTACTTCACGAGGTTCTACCACCCCAGGGCAGAAGTGACAGATGTGCTCATAGCTCCCTGGTCCAAGACTCTACTCTTCGCCTTTCCCCCCTCCTCCCAATATATGATGTCATTCTAGGGGTATAGACATGAAGCAGGACTCATTAAAGCCCTCAATCCAGCAAGTTCTTTATATGTATTAAAACTTACAGTTGTTCATTGTTGTGTAAGAGGATGCAACCGTGTTGCATTGTTTTTCAGTCTTGTTATCCTAGTTCATGCGTTATATAGTGTTTCGGTGTGGATGACTAAAAACAGTTGTCCAAGACCTCTCAGTAATTATATGTTATGGGTTAAACAAGGTTTTTGCTTAAGTTAGTGACTTTGGGACTTTGCCTGATTGCTGCTAGTTGCTGAGCGATAATGCATGTTGATCAGATGAAGTCTTTTCTTAGTGGTATATATCCTTGAAGTACTCTGCTCTGTTAAGAACATAAGAAATTGCCTTATACTGAGTCAGACTATTGATAATTAGCCTAGTGCCTTCCATTCCTTTAACAGGCAGTAGTTGTCCCAAGGGGTCAGTCAGGTCTTTCCTAACCCAGTTACCTGAGATTCTTTGTCTAGGGAGGCAGAGAACATTGTGCTCCACCATCAAGCTATGGCCATTCCATACCACTCAAGTATCATCCTATTCATATTATTCAAGTATTTTCTTTTTTTATGCCATTGCATGGCCCCTGTGGCCTCTACCCTTTTCAGCCTCTTCTAGAATCCTGTTAACTTTCTGTGAAGGAGAAGGGTCTAAAGATGGAATTTGATACCCTCTCCAGCCAGCACCACCTAATCTATTCAAGTCTGTCTGACATTCTACACAGGATGTAGACAAGAGGCTTTAAAGTCAGGGCATGAAACATCCTAGTATTCCCCCTCCTTCACCCATGTGAATAGCTGTGACAGAACTTGAAAGCTTACATGCTGTTTTGTGTTATTTTGGTTGGTCCTAATAAAAAGCATTACATGAACTTTGTGTTTGGGTTTTTCTCGGGACTAATGCAGCTTCCTGCAGCCCTTGCTCTCCAGGTGAGTTTGGGAACTGCTGATACTTCCATCCTTCGGTGGTTCCACTGTATTCACATGAGGCACAGTTGTTTTCTCTGTCTTCACCTTAGTTTTCTTACCCTCTTGTGAGAAGGTTCTAGGGATTGCTTGTTCTTCTGCACAATCTTACAAAGCATGTACTTTGTGAGGAGGGAAGTGTGCCATACATTAGTCAAAGAAAAGCTGTTACTACCAGATCAGTGAGGGGTGTTGATATCGGCCCAGGTTAGGGCAGAATATGGAGTTGTGAGAGCAGAAGAGCTCTGAAATATCATGAAATATCAGTATGAATAATTGAGATATACATTTTAAAAATGCTGATTAGCAGCGAATTTGTGTTCCTTGGGGTTTATGTTTTTGTAGGGAAGCATCTATTACTCCTAACAGGAGCTTCTGTCATTATCTAAATGACAGTTTGGTGTAGTGGTTAAGTGCACGGACTCTAATCTGGGAGCACTGGATTTGATTTCCCACTCTTCCACTCACAGCTGCTGGATGACCTTAGGCAAGCCATAGTTCTGTAAGAGGTGTTCTTGAAAGCAGTTTCTGTCAAAGCTCTCTAAGCCCCACCTACCTCACAGGGTGTCTGTTGTGGGGAGGGGAAGGGAAAGGAGTTTGTAAGCTGCTTTGAGACTCCGAGTGAAGGGCGGGGATAAATCCAATCTGTTCCTCTTCCTCTTCTATAGGAGAGAAAGTGAAAGCAAGAGGGCATAATGCCATACAAATATATAACATGCAATTGATTCTTTAATGCAACAGAGAGCTTTATTTGGTTATGAGGTTGTGCAAGTATAAGTGTTTTGCCCTATTTAGGCACTTATTTTCATGCACACAACTCAGATATCTGGTCTTTCAATTTTTTTGCAAAAGGAATATGAATTAAGTAAAAAAGAATGTATTTCACAATGAGTTTTAATAACACTATGAAGCTTGAGTTACACCTCTGCATCTGTGGCTGTAAGCTTTCATTCAAGTGTTGGATCCCAGTGGGAGACATGGTCTGTTCTTTGTTCAGAATGTCTGAAAAAGAGGTTCTAAGACTCTGGTTATTGTAGTTAATAAATGGGAGTTAAATTGTTGAAAAATGCTTTTTAAAGGGGGGTGGATGGTTGTCTGGGACATGTAATGTGTCATGTTTAAAGTAGGTGTAGAGCTATTAGAAATGTGAGCAATGCAGCATACATCAATTGTCAGTATAGAGGCAATTCCTTTTGCTTAGAATAGTATAAAATAGGGCAAGCAAGGGTTATAAGGTTAATACTTGGACTGTGGAACTCATTTCAACAAGATTAGATAACTACTTATAGTTGTTATGTTCTGACTTTTTAATGCCGATTAGCTGAGGCAGTGGATGTCCATATATGGCCTCCCTGAAGTGTTTGTCACTTTGTTAACAACTACTGGCTATGGCCAGGAACCTCCCACAACTAGACAACTTCTTGTTATCAGCTGTGACTACCATTTTAATATTTATTATGATATTTTAAATTTGAATTTTATTGTATTAACTAATATATTCAGTATAAATGAAGTGTTGTTACCCACCCTGAGCCTGCCTCTGGGGAGGGTGGACTATAAATGTGAAGAAGTAAATAAATAATTTTAAATGCTTTATGTTTTTATTGTGTTATTTTGTAAGCAGCCT
Organism: Gekko japonicus; assembly: GCF_001447785.1. Classification (NCBI taxonomy): domain Eukaryota; kingdom Metazoa; phylum Chordata; class Lepidosauria; order Squamata; family Gekkonidae; genus Gekko; species Gekko japonicus. The sequence goes on from NW_015164214.1 coordinate 532,985, forward strand.
TGGGCAGGTTCCCTGGACAGGATACAATAAAATTTTCTAAATAAATAAAAATAAACTGGTGCAAATGAATTACAGGAGGATGATAGTTCAAAGCTCAGTCTTCATTTTTGTCTCTGGATTTCAAAGTTAGAATCTTAAAAAATGGAGAATGAATGTGGCCTTATTTTTTTTCTTGCAAATCTTCTCTGCAGAATGCAACAGTGATGCATACTCATGTAGAAATTAATTTTAAATAGGGATTGTGGGTTGGCTCTCAGGGCTCTGTTCTGCCAGGGGTGAAATGGTCTTTCCCAAGCAGAATGTACTTCAGCTTTTACTTTGATAGGGCCACTATTACTGATTGTAAGTGTGGACGTCTTTTGTTGTGTCTGTGAGAAAGAGTTTGAAGTATCTGAACTGTTTTCAGCCATTTCTTTTGTTAGCCTTTGTCTCTTTTAAAAAGTTGTCTTTTGTTTTTAATTTTTCCTATGTCTTTGACTGAATTGTTTGTTGTTTAGTTACTATCCTGTATCCATTTAAGTGTTGAACACTTGGGTTATACTTAGGAGAATGGAGCTGTCCTTGACCGTATGATTTTTATTTTACCCCTCTCCACTGAACAGCTGTGGGTTCTGTATAGTGTAATGACACTGCATTAGATTTGGATGTAATAAATGTGGATTTCAAATCCCCACTTTAATCATTAAGCTCACTGAGAGGTCTTGGACAAGTAGCTAGTTCCCCGTTTAGACTATTTCCCATGGTGTTTGTGAGACTGTTTTAACTTACCAGTCCTTGAAAGAAAGATGGAAACAGCAAATAACTAAACACACATACCTCCCTGTGTTCTGTTCCCTTCTTGACCTGACAAGACAAGGAAAAAGGCGTAAGGTCTCTGGTGGACAGGCAAGACCAGCTTGGGCTGGAATAGACCTTTGATGTAGCCGCTGGAAAGCAAGGGTCTTTTTGCAGAAAGATATCCAGGACTAGCATGAGCTGGGGTGGAGTGCTGTTGAACCACGCAAGACTAGAGCTTTACCAAAGGCTAATAACCCCATGCCGCCTTGTAGCCAGAGTTGGGCTCTGAATCCTGAGATGATCTAGCAAGTTTTGTTTTTCTTCTGCATGAGACTGGAAGGCAGGATGAATCAAGCTGCTAAGTGTGTGATTCTTTAATTAATCCAGGCTTTGGCTCTGGCGTTCTGCCTTTATGGTTCCTGGCAGAGACTCCGGGGGTGCTAGAGGTAGATGGGGTCCACGCGTGGGATTCTGGATCTGATTGTTCTACTGAGTTTTGCTGTGGTAGAATAGGCAGGAGGTCTTCCTCCCGGAAGCTCTGGGGTGCAGGGAGCCTTGGGTATAGTGGGGACTATGACAGTGGGCTCCTCAGTCTTCCTCCCTAGTTGAGACGGGGCCGAAGCAGGTCTTGACATCTAGCAATGCATCATTTCATAAATATGAAAAATAATGTTAAAAATTTTAGCAAAGTAATAGCAGTATTTTAAAAAAATTATGAGCAGATGACATCTTGAACTGTTTCAGAAAATGTGTGCTTCATATGATGCTGCATATAAAACTTCGCAGCTAAATTGCTATATCTGATACTGAGCTATTTAGCCCCTGTGTGGCTAATGAAAGCAGCACAGTTTGGCCACCCACAGGTAAGGCTGGAGTTTCTCCTTACTTGAGAGACTCACCATGTATGCTGAAAAATATGAATTTGCATTTAATCCAAAAGGAGGGGAATGGCTTCATGAGAACTAAAAGTGCACCAGAGTGTTGATAGCAACTGAGGCTCAGTTAACATGGGAAGTAGAAATAAAACCTTATTTGCACTTGAGTCCTCTTGTTCCCCAGGTCCTTTCTACTTAATGAAAATGTTTCACATAGGACTTCATGGTAAAACCTCGCACTTTTACAGGGATGACCTCTTTTTAAAGTCAGTAATTGCAATAGCTAATTTTCAGTTGCCAAGAAAAATGTTTTAATTTCTTTAATTTTATCAAAGTGTTTCTGTTAATACAAGTTGGCAAAAGATTGCAACCTCTTAAAAGAAAAATTAAATATATTTTTGATATATTTTAACAATTTTATTTACTTAACACATATTTGCATTAAATACTCAGGTATATACGGATATGTAATCAATGTATTTGCCCTATATTGTTGTATATGCCACTTTAAATTCTGATCTTGGATCGTAATAATAAACTTGAGCTTACTTGAACAAGTTTGTAAAGGAGCTGACAGGGGAAGTCAGATTACAGCAGTCCTTCTGGTTGCTGGAACCAGAGCCCCCCTACATTATCCCTAAATCTCTTTGCCTATCAGTTCTTTATAGTTCAGCTGTGTGGTTTGATAAGGAGACGATTAGTTGAGCAACAAGATCTTGAACTATATATTCATTCATAATACAATCCATACACTTTCAAATGAGGGGATGAGAAGTGTGTTGGAGTGTCTTAGATCTGATAAATGAGATGCATTGCTTTCTTTTGCTGAATGAAAAATTATATCATTCAGTTATGGCTAGGAACAAATGACAGTACTTGCAATTTACACATCTCCTGTTTAAGTTGTTTGGTCCCAGAGCATCTGTGGCACTGGAATTTTATTTATTAGTAGAAATGCTTGAAAGAGTTTGTTATGAAACATTCTTCACTTTGCCAGACAGACTGGAATCTGTGGCTTATTATAGCATATATGATGTGTTAAGTACAGTGTTTCCTCAACATCGTAATATAAAATATTATAGAATATTGGGTAAATTTAAAGTGTTGAGTTTGCTAAAAAGGAAGTGAAACTTAGTGATGGAGATTTATGGTGGGCACTTTACATTTGTAGAATTTTAAATAAGCTCCTTGTGGTTTAAGAGCTGACAGTCTTGTGACTATTTTATATAGACTTTTGGTAGAAGGTTTATATTTTTAAAAACTGTGAATGAATAAATGCAAGGAAAATAGAATTGTATTAGTTAGAGGTCTTCAGTTTATTTATTTATTAGATTTCTGACTCACCCTTCCTTGCTTGCACAGGCTTCAGGGCGAGTAACAACATATTATATACAATCATAAATTAATTAAAAACAGTTTTAAAATACTGGTAATAATAAACAGATGGCACGTAACAATAAAATTTTGTAAGGAAAAACATTGGTCATGTCAGCACTGGGGAAGGCCAAAAGAAAAAGGGAGCAAAAGGAGGACCCGTCAGAGAGAATTTTTATTCTCTTCTGTCAAGAGCCTTAACCATAGGCCAGGTGGAACAACTCTTGCAACTAGTGGTGTTCTATAAGTGTGATGATTCTTGGAAATATGGCTAATAAAATAGCATATCTTCATTACAGTCCAGTATAATTAGCTAGTTTTTGCATTGATATACAACACAAATAAAGCTTCCAGGGTTTACCAGTCTGTTTGAAGAGATGCAGTGTGATCATAGGCATATATTCACTTAGATGCACATCCCACAATTCAGTGGGACTTCTTTTCAGGTAATTGTCACTAGAATGGCTGCCTTAGACTAAAATAATTAGACCTGTTACTCAGAGTATTTGAAGCTGCCTTATGCAGACAGTTTTGTCTACGCTTTCCGGCAATGACTTTCCATGGTTTCAAGTAGAGATCTTCCACGTTTTATTGGCATAAAGCCATTTAGGTAATTAAGACTGTGCTCGTCAGATTTTGCCCCAGACTTCAACAGCGGTTGTCCAAGGTAAAAAATACAGTAACAAAGATAAGTAAGACAAGACAGTGATTTACGATTGATATCATTTAAAAATTAGGAAGAAACAGTAGGTGCAGCTGACTTTTTCCTTTTAGCAGAAGATGGCCATTAACATGTTTGAATACTAGCGCATTTCAAAAAATCCATCTACATGTGTTGTAATATAATGTATTGGTAGCACTTTAATTAATAATGGTTCCCAAGAGAGCTCCCCACTGACTGTAGCCCACAGCGGCCTAGGAAAACTGCCATGACACAAAACAAAAAGGTGCAAAAGTGGCACATCAGGTGAAAATGGCTGTTTCGGCTGCCAGTTTGGACGGGGGGCGGGGCGGCTAAGATGGCCCACCAGGCTTCCTCATTGGACAATCTCCCTGGCTCTCTCAGCTGCCAGATTGAACCTGGCAGCTACAATGGCATAACAGGCTCCCTCATGGGATTCCCTCCCCCCCTCCTGGCTGGCAGTTTGGCCCCTGGAGGGTTATGGTGGTGTGCCAGGCTGTGTTGGACTGTCCCCTGAACAGGAGGGACACCTTGACCACCGGAGTGGGTAAGGTGCTGCCTCCGTCCCCCTTCTGAGGTTGTGGGTAGGTGGAATCCTTGCTCGGATGAGACTATGGAGTCTTTTAAAGAGACCCTTGAGAGAGGAGCTGCAAGACATGCAAGAGTGCTCCTCTCCCAACCCATCTCGGGGGTCCAAGTGCTCTAACCCGAGGCTTCCCATGCCTGCCCACAAGAAAGGGTCTAAACATAGGGAGGGGTACGCTTCATCCTATTGGGACCCTTGCTCTCAAAGGCCCACTAAGGTGGCCCCCAAAGCCTCTTCCTCCAGTGTCCCTCCTGCCAGGGTCCAGGGCAGCTCCTCAGGGATGGACAGCCCCTTATCACAGTCAGAATCCAAGAGGAAAGTGGGAGAGTTTTTGATCAGAGCATGCACCCGTAGCTGCTGACTAACCCACATGCCAGTTCAATACAGATGACTACTAATCCCTCTTATCCAAAGCCATCTTGGCCCTAGGCCTCACAGAAATCTCTGCTCGTGCAGGGGAACCTTCAGGGAGTAAATCAGGCCCCAGGGGAACAAGGAATTTTTTCCCAGGGCTTCTTCCTCAGAGAGATTGGTTTCCTTTTTTCCAGTTTTTTTCAAAAGGCTGATGAAGGAAGTGTGGGCTAAGCCTATATCAGTCGTTTCCCAGATGTTACCAAAAGCTTTATTCCTTGGTTCCTCATGCTATGGAATTCTTGCTCGTTCCCCTAGTGGATGCTCCGGTAGCAGTGCTACAATACACTGGCATGGTCTCAGAGGGTGGTGTCAGATCCATAAAAGATGGGTTGGACAGATAAGTGAACTATGCACTGTGGGAGTTCCATGATGCCACAGCAATGACCATCAAGGCAGCAGCTAACTCTGCCTTAATCTCTAGGGCATCCCTTGTGTGGGCCCTGAAGCTGTTCCAACTCACTCCCAGAGACAACAGAAGGGCAATAGAGCGAGCCAACCATGTTCTCAAGGCATTCATCTTCTCAACAGATGCCTCCCTCAATGCAGTGACATTTGCATGCTGTTCCATGGCAGCTGCTCTGTGGACAGGTACGCTCTGTGGCTTTGTGCATGGTGAGTGGATTTCCATTCATAGTCCATAGTAATAGCTTACTCACTGTTTTGAAGGCTGTTTGGGGGACTGTCTCAACAAAATCCTGTGGAAACTAGAGCTAATAAGAAGGCCATGCAAGAGTCTGCAGAGGGAACTATAGGAAATGCTTTCCCTCTCATTCATTTTGTTCCCATCACACCTTATCCTGGATTAGACTCGATCAAAGGAGGACCCAGTGGTAAAGCATCTGAAGCCCCTTTCAAGAGGCTCCCATGCTAATAGATCATCCCAGGTTCAGTTCTACAGGTACGGCAAGCCTAGTGGGCTGGCTAAGCAAGGGAACCATGACTCCAGGGACGCTCCAGTGGGGGGCCAGCTTCAGAAATTCCAACCCAGAGGCTTCAACCTCAGTCAGGCCACTGGGTCCTGAAGGCCGTCCAGTCTAGCTATACTATGAAATTTCACAGTTTTCCCAGACTGCCTCCTTCAGTCTCCTAGATCTGTTCTCCCTCTTCCTCTCTCAAAAAAGACACCTATTGAAGGTATGGGCTATAGAGCCAGTTCCCTTCTGTGAGCATCACTCAGGAGTTGACTCTGTATTTTTCTTGACGCCCAAGAGAATTGACTGGAGAGCCATTTTTGACCTGTAAACTGGTCACTTCTGCATGGAGACCCTACAATCCCATCAAACCACCACCTATCTCATGGAGGCCTACTTATACATTCCAATCCTTCTCAAACACCGCAGGCTTCTCTGGTTTGCATCCAGTTTAAGGCTCTACCCTTTGGCCTGGAAATCAGCTCCTTGGGTCTTATCCAGGGTCCTCATAGCTCTAATAATAATAATAATAATAATAATAATAATAATAATAATAATAATAATACTTTCAATTTATTAATCGCTTTCCCCAGTGGGCTCAAAGAGATGTACAGTTACACATTAGACAGGGGACTAGCAATGTTCATAGGGGATAGGGAGGACAACATATAATCATTTTTAATTGCACACGCTGTCACTGCATGGTGGAGATGTCTTCTGGCTTGGCTCAGTCATTTTCCAAACGGCTGCTTGTTGACCAGGCTTCAGGACCCGTATGTCACATCGCCACACTGCCACCGCCTGGCCGGAGACATCCACTGCAGGGATTTTTGTAGCCGAGAAGTTCTTTCGCCTTTTTCCGACCTCGACCAGGAAGTCCTGACTGTCAGCTAACACCCTCCTACAAGGGAGATTGGTGTGCCCACCCTCTCTAAGGAGTGGTTCCCATTTTATCTACTCGCCGAAGCTTTCGAATCGCTGGGTGGACGATGAGCTGGGGACAACAGGCTGACTGCTCACACCAGCGCGGCGCTCAAACTAACACAGTTCAGATGTTAAGACAGTGGGATATACCCACTGTGCCACCGCTCCCCTAGTGACACAGATCCTCTGGCAGGGAATCCAGATCTACCCTTTTCTAAATGATGTCCGGATCTGTTGTCCCACTTGACAGCTAGTGATCAGGGACACCCTCAGAACCATTCAGCTCCTGGAAATCCACGACTTCGTTTCAAACAAGGAAAAGAGCATTCTTACCCTGTTGCAGGGGCAACATCATCTCTGCATGATCATATACACACACCAGAATATGCTGTACCCTCCCTCTAAGACAAGGTCTCCAGGATTTTGCGTTTGGCCAGAAGATCCGATCAACGCCAAGACTACCCAGCTGATGTCCCTGGCACACCACTAGGGCCAAATAACCTCCTGTGTAGGGACAGTTCCATGGGCTGATTATACACTGGACCACTTCAGTGGTTCCTTTGGCTCTATTAACTAGAGATCCTGCAGAGGAGCAGCTTAACCTCAAACCTAAAACTGTTTCTGAGACAGAGCATGGTCCAGTGGGCTGACCCTTATAATTGAAATGTGGCCAATCCTATGTCTCAGACCACATCCTGCAACTTTTCAGACTGCAAATTTGTCTGTTTGGGCAGTGTCACTGCTTGGCTATCCAGCCCAAGGCATATGGATATCAAAGGAAAAGACGACGGTCATCAACACCTTGGAACTCAGAGCCATCAGAAAAGTGCTCACCTTTTTCTGGGCAGACATCAGGGACTGGCACGGACTCATCAGGACAGACAATTTTTCAGCTAAGGCCCAAAGCAGGTGGGGGGGAGGCAGCTCCAGGTTATTCCCTACACTCAGAGGTCCACCAAATGGGAGATCTTCCTACTAATTGCAGCCAGATTTGGAATGCCAGAATTTGACCTGTTTTCCTCAGCATCCAGTCATCAAGAATCAAGATTTTTCTTCAAATACTGTATCCCTTGGTCAGGATGAGTGGATGCTCTAGCATCTCTATGGCTTAAGTGCCTACTGTATGTCCCTATGCCCCTTCCAGTGATCTCAAGCTCTATGGAAGCTACGTTAGGAGGAGGTGGAGGTGATCTTTGTGACTCCAGATTGGCCTCATGGGCCATGGTTTCTATCCTTGGTGGAACTCTCAGAAAGCCCCCTGGGAGATTTCTGTGAGCCCAGACATATTGCAGCAGGGGCCAGTTTGGCACCCAGATCCAGAGTGGCTTCATCTGACCATGTGGCTCTTGACAGAAATGGGCTCCTGAACCTCAGCTACTCCTCAGAGGTTGCAGGAGGGCCTCCACAAGATGCAATACTGTATGGGAAAGGACCTTCTTGAGATGGTGCCAGTGCAAGTACGTCAACCTCCTCGACCCAGGCCTTGGACCATCAGTTGGTCCTCCTTCAGAGGGCATACATCAAAAGCTTTAAAAGTCCACTCTTCTTTGCCAGGTAGCAACTATCACCACAACCCTACCTTATGTAGCTTGGCATCCCTTTATCCAGACATTCTTATAACTTCTTCCAAGGGGTCAAGCAGGTCAGTCCTCCTGTGGTCCACAGATTGCCTTCATGGAGACTGCATATAGTTCTTTCGGCTCTTACTAATCCTCCTTTCGAGTCCTTAAGGGAGGTTCTCCTTAAATAACTGTGCCCCAAAACCCTCTTTCCCATGGCAGTGATTTCATCTAGAAAAGTATCGAAATTGGGAGCCTTGTCAGCCAGAAAAAGCCTGTGTGTCTTCCACAAGCCAAGGTGGTGCTCAGGCCAGATCCAACCTTCATTGCTAAGGTGAACTCAGTTTTTCACAGGAATCGAAGAGATTTACCTCCTTTCCTTCTGCCAGTATCTAGCAACCCCAAGGAGAGAGAGTGGCAGTTCTCAGACCTCTGAAGGGCCCTCAGAATCTACCCCCAAAGTACAGAATCCATCAGAAAGACAAACTCTCTTTTCATTATTTTAACAACCCCAAATAAGAAGAAGAAGAAGAGAGAAGAGATTGGATTTATACCCCACCCTTCACTACCCAAAGGCGTCTCAGAGTGGCTTACAAACTCCTTTCCCTTCCCCTCCTCACAACAGACACCCTGTGAGGTAGGTGGGGCTCAGAGAGCTCTGGCAGAAACTGCTCTTTTTCAAGAACAGCTCTTATCAGAGCTACGGCTTGCCCAAGTTCATCCAGCCAGGTGCAAGTGGAGGAGTGGGGAATCAAACCCGGTTCTCCCAGATTAGAGTCCGTGCACTTAACCACTACACCAAACTGGGAATAAGGGAAGATGATGTCCAAATCAGCCATCAGCTACACCATTCGACAGTGCATCTCCCATGCCTACCAGGCAAGCAACATTCTGGTTCCAGCAGAGATCATGGTCCACTCAGTAAGAAGTGCAGCCACTCCCATAGCCTTTTATCATCAAGCCGCAAGGCAGCGACATGGACTTCAGTCTCGGCCTTTGTCAGACACTGCAAACTTCATTCCTTCTCCTCAGCCAACACCGCCTTTGAGCGTACAGTGCTGCAGGATATGGTGGAAGATTGTCAGTTCCCACCTGTCACTGGGACACAGCTGTTTGAAGTTCCATTCCAAGATGCCCTCCTCCTCTGAGCAAGAATGGAACCTTGGGTGCTCACCGTGAGCGGTCTTTGTGCTGTGAGGTTAGGAGGGCATCTTGTCCCCCACCCCCAAATAAACACCAGAAAGAAGAGAAGAAGAGATGAATGTCTACAAAAGCAGGATCCTGACCAAACCTACAAGATGCCAGCTAGCTCTAATCCTTTAATCCTGCTGATATTTCTTCTGGTTATCATCTGTTATGCTTCTAACAGTGACTTTCCTGTTCTGGTTGTTGTTTTTTCTCTGTTCTGTTCCTTCATGTTCCTGGGTTCATTAGCTCATGAATTAACCAAACTGAGCCAGGACAACTCCCGCCAAGGAGATAGGGAGTTGAAGAGTTTAGTCCTGTCTCCCTGAGCAACTGGTGGGAATCAACCAAGATGCCCTCCTAACCTCAGAGCAGAAGGAACCCTTACAGTGAGTATCCAAAGTTCCGTTTTCCTTCCATCCCTTCGTTCTCTCACTCATGCTTTTGCCAAAACACACACTTTATCTGCGCAGCTTCTCTTCTTTCCTCTCCTCCTGTTCATCTGAGCAGGCTTGCTTCCTCTGCCACAAGAGGGCAGGGTATTCTTTTGAAATGAGAAGAGCATGGTAAACAGCTGCTGCTGTTTTGAATTGTAAAGATGCCCCACCTGCTCAGGAAACAGGCTGCTGTTCCTGGCTGATTTGTGGAATCAGGCTAGAACTTCTGGGAGAGTGTTGATTATGGAGGGATTAATGATGAGATGCTTTCTGGCTTGTCTGTACTTTCTTATGACAACCAAGCCATGTACTCACCAACTTTCGTTCGAGGAACTGATTGCATGGGTGCCACAAGAGTGTAGTTAAAATGTAACTTGTCTCTGCCGAAGTATCTATTTCTGCTTGTCTAGTTTACCTGAGGTTTTATAAATAGTGAGTTGAACTACCCTGTTAATCCGAGACAGGGGTAAAGATTTATAAATGTTTGTAAGTGAATGCAAGCTTTCAATCATCACAGGCTTGGTCTACGGGCTGACTGGAAAATAAACCAAATGAAGCAATCTGAAATAGATCTTTTGCTTGCATGCTGTTTTAAATGATGGTCAAGATCCAAAGGCCTGCACAAGTAATTCTGTGGAACCAAGGGGAACCATGGACTTGTATTTCTTGAACAGCAGCCTCCTGTTAACATGTGGCAAACGGGGGGGGGGGGGGGGGGGTGCTTCTCTAAGTTTTCCTTTGGAACCTCTAAACACATGCAGATTTACTCTATTTTACATACATTCAGAAACATCTCCATTTTTACTTAGCTTTCTGATCAGGATGTATCCATCTAGGTTTATATTCTAGGGATGTGCCTCCTCACACAGTGTGTGATGCCAGTTATATGATAATCCTAACTGTTTCTACTGTTTGCTTTGCTTATTCCCCATGCTGATTGTGTGTTTGTGCATGCAAACTCTTTGTCTGCATCACCAGTATTCCTGCACTTCCATCTATTGTATTCAGACTTACAGCTATATGACATGAAACACTGCCCACAGAGCTTCTATTTCCCTGCCCTGTCTGAATCTAGGGTGAAAGCTGTATGACCTTATTCAAAGCATCCTTGAGAGAGGTTTCAATTTATAAATTATGGGTAAGAAATGTAACTTGTCAGCAAAGCTGGAAGGGAAAAATACAGAAACTATAGTTACACAATGGTTAATGTAGCTTTTATAGTTGCCCACCTTGAGTTGTTTCTTCCTTTCAAGTATTAGAATGCATAGTGCCTTTCTACCTAGTTGTTACCATTTTGATTGTTGGGAGAAATTTCAAACTAGATATTCCATATTTGACAACAGAGCAGTTAATTGTCAAAGTGTCTAGATGTGTTTAGAATGTCTTGGAAAATATTTGTATTACACTTTGCAGACAGAAAATAATGATTAATCTTTGTAATCAAACATTTTGTTGACAACAAGGCCAACAGGAGGTTTTATTCACTGTCAAATCAATTATGTAGATCTGTTTCACATACTCTCTTTTTAGGTGACATACAGTGTTTTACATGTGTACATAAAAACATCTGTATTATGACAGGCCTGTCTGAAAGAGCATGGTGTCATAGAGAGAGATGGTACTGGGGAACAAGGGTTGACCACAACTCAGTCAGTTGGGTACGTGTTTGCCACAGTGTAATCTGTGAAGCAGACCTCAGCATCAAAGGCTTTTTACAATGTTCCAGCTGCCACTGTAAATAGTCACACTTGCCACAGAGAGAAACCATCTATTAATTTCATAATATTTTTCAGAATTTAGTATCGGATGTAGTGATTTTATAATAAAACTCATAAAGAAAACTTCTCCAGGAAAAGAAAGTACAGTTCCAGTGGGACTTAGAGTCAGATATGAGCCTGGGTACAGTTGAAAAGAGAAAATTCGGGGCTAGGTAGCATGTGGATTACAGGTGCTGAAAATATTCACTTCATATTGATACTCATCCATTCAGAGGGTATTTTGCGGGAATGTTTAGTGAATCAGTATTTAAAGGTCTTGAGAGACTTACAATTGAGCTACTAGAAGAAGAGAACACACCTTTACTTAACCTCCTTTTACAGAAAAAGAATAGTATGTTTTTCTAATGGCAAAATTTCAGGTGAGGACGCAGTACCTCTTGATATATTAAACTAATGTTAAAAGGTAAGCCTGCTTATTGGTCGAAATTATTTACATAAATTAAATGAATGAATACATTGGAATACTGGACAGCACAACATCAAATAATAATAGAAGAAGAAGCAGACTACTAGAAGGGGAAAGTATTGTTTAGTGCGGTGTTCTCACTCAGAGGAGGGGGGGCATCACTAAAGTATGTGTAATGCCTATCTGGTTTAGGAGACAAACCAATTCTTAGCTTTCTGCTTCCATATTGGGAAGAAACTCCTTCAGTACAATTCCTGCCTTTGCCACTTATCTGGGAGAGTTCTGTCCTTGAAGTGCAAGGCTCGGTTCTTGTAGATCCCTTTCTTCAGTTTCTTTTTGATTTTTCTTTCAGCTTCCTTCTTATCCCATAGCTATTTTGTCTTACCCATGTGCTGGATTTTTAAAACAAAGTTTTACTTTAAACTGGAACCAATTTTGCCCCTTCAGCCTAGATGATGTCAGTGTTCTATTCTTCTCAAGAGGCCTTAAACAGGTTGCTGCCACTTCAGGGGATGATTTGTACTGTTAGTGCCCAAGCCCAGTTGCAGGAGAGCCCTGCACCTTCAAGGGGCAAAATGTGACAGATCTCCAGGGCAGAACCACAGACTCCAGTTTACTCACCTCAGAATTTGAGACAGAAAAGAGAGGCCCTGGGGACATTCTAGCAGCAACTTGGAAACTGAGTCTCCTGATTGCTGCAAATTCCCGCAACTCTCCCACCCAAAGCGCAGGAGTCTTCATGGCTTGTGGCCAATGCTCCCTCTAAGCTGTGGAGTCTTGTGAGCAAAAATTCTACTTTGTGAGTGACTGGCATTAAAGTTGTGAGCGAGCAATTTGGCTACTGCGTAAATTAGTTTGCTCTGGAGCCGTCCTTCCTAAGCTAAGACAAAAATGTGTGAGCCGGAGGCTAAAGAACTGTGAGCAGCTCACATTAACTCAGCGTAGAGGGAACATTGGCTGTGGCTTATGGTTTAAAGGAATGGTTGCAGCTATTTGTATTCCCTGACACTTTCTTTACTCTTCCTTCTTAGTAGCTGTGTGTTAGATCTCAGCCTTCAACACACAAAACAATAGAATGGGTATATAAGGTTGTAAAGTACATCAAATGAGAATTCTCCTAAAAGCTTAACTGACTTTATTGCTTTGGAAGGAATCAGGCTGCAGTTACAGTGTTGACATAAAACTTTAGTACGGCACAACTGTATTTTCTGACTTATGCAAGAGAGCTTGGCAGCAAATCTCTTGAGTTTTGACTTGGACGTTTTTGTAGAATGAAGTGTGGATGTGTAAAAAGCCATTGGAATCTTTTTTCTTCACTTTCTCTTCACTTTCCCTCTTTGTCTAGTGTGAGGGCCACAGCATTAACTTGTTATTGTGAAGTGCATTTTTTGTGCTTAGTTGCTTAAGCAATCAGGTTCCTCATAGCATGGCGAAAACCCTTGAGGTGCATAATTTTCTGAAGAAAAGAGTAAGAATCCAGTAGCACCTTAAAGGGTGTGTTTAGATGCGCCATTTGATCTGATGTCGTGACAGTTCAGCAACGGGTTTCATCTGCACAATCACACAGTCAACATCTGCCTCCCATCCCCAGCTGTTGGTTTCCAGCTCAAAACCACTTTAACACGGAGTATTTTGTTACCAGGTCCCAAAGTGGTGTTTTCTCAGCTCTCCTGTTTAAAGCCACATTTCCCCCCTGTGTGATCGCTCCTCTGGTAAGCCACTTCCGGTTTAAACCCCCTCCCTGCTCAAAAGCTGCGTGAGCCTTCTGCTTTTCGCCCACCATTTTTTAAATGCGTTGGCAGTGTGCACATAGGTAGAGCTCCGCCACTGCGTTTAGAAAACCGACATTTAAATGGTCACTTGTTTTAGCATTTAGATGAGTTCGGGATCTCACGGAGGCCATTTTTGGGTCAAACATTTAAAGGGAAGTCTTTTGTTGGAGGGGTTGGATTGATTCGCCCTGGTGGTGTTCTGCGCATGCATCGTGGTAGTTCCCCCCCATTCTATAGAGGGGCACCTATGCGCATATTGAGAAAAAAAATTTTAAACCCGCCGACACATGCTCCCATGTGTCAGTAGTGTAGACGCCGGGGAGCGACGTGACTGCGTGGTGAGGCGGGATAAGGGAGGTGTGATCACGATTATCCAGATCAAATATAATCTGGTTAGAACCGGAGCAGTTTAACCCACTCTCAGCACGCCGTCTGACGGCACCCATCAACTAGCGGTAGGGTTTGAGGCACTTCTTCACACTTTTCTGAGTTTTCTAAAGTGAATACTGTTTTTCTGTGGGTGTGTTTCTGCTGGCTCAGTAAGGCTTGAGGAAATGATTTATAAATTTCTTCAGAGTTCTCATTATTTTTATCATAAAACTACTCCTGTGTATTTAGTTGGTCATGATGTTATATTTGATGTATTTAGTAGAGAGAATTAGAATTTGACAGCTGTACAAAGGTGAGAATAGTGACTGAAGAGAGGCTGCTGCTGTTGTCACCAGTAAATGAATATTGTTTATCTGATAAGGAATTTGTATGTTCTGATTTCCTTCACAGATCTGCTCTCATAATAGATTTGTTATAGAAGAGAAATAGCACAGTAATTTTTTGATAAATATAAAGTCTGCAGGGCATGAGGAAAATATTCTAACTTGGAAAATTAACTTAGCAGACAAATAGTCACTGAGCTGTGAGGATATAGTAATATTTTCATGTTTCTAATACTTTTGTTGCTGCTGCCACTACTACTGCTACCCCTTTTAAAATGAAGGAATTTAAAATACGAAACAGAGCACATAATTGATCAAATGTGCGCTTGTGTTTATAGTTGTTTGCCATTGGTGTTCTGAATTTTCTTACCTTTGAAAGTATTTCAAATGCTTGAATTCTGTTTCTACATAACTGCAATGCTAAATTTATGTACCTGTTAAAACATAGGCACTTCTTATTAAACTTGTCTGTGTTTAAAACACAATCTGACATGATCTGGTAAACCACTGGCTTACAATTCAGTGTTTCTGGGAAGCTTTTGTTTTGGCATGAATGAAGAGTTTATGGGGCTTTGTAAGGAGGTTTTCAGCAGTTTTCAAGTGATATGGTCAACTAATGTGTATTGTAGCCAGGGTTGCCAACAGGCCTGGAGAAAAATTTCACTTTTAATAGAGGCTTAATGGTATGTTGTTTACCTCCATGCCTTGTAAAACTTCAGCTGCCTATTTCTGCATACTATACTTGGTCTTAGCCAAAAGGTCAAGAAGTGATTTCCACATATTAAGCTTCTATTAAAGGGACAGAACACTTTAAATCTGGGCTGTTGACAAGCCTGGTAGTGGCTTTCTCCTGTTGTTGAGCCCATCTGCTGTAGTGCCTTTTCAACTTTGGGTGGGCTGTGACCTGAATTTATAACTGTCAAAAAGATTTTTATTAATTACAGCATGTGGACTCTGGCTGCTTTCTTAGTCAACCTCACCCAGTTCTCCTCCTTAACTCCTGACCCACGTGGATTTTGCCTGTGCAGGTCCCATGAGCCCCTAGCATAGACTTTTTGGATGGTCAAGGGCTCCTGCTTTTTTATCCACCAGAAAAACTGGTTGGATCCCACCCAGTGTATATAAAATTGGTTTAAGTCACAGGTTTGTTGATATAATGCCAACCTATAGCGTTTCATTATGTAAATGAATCCTCCTCACCCAGTGTACTCATTCAGTTAGTGACTTCTGCTTTAGTGCAAACCATATTTTGCTTTTTTTTAATTGAAATTGATTTGCCCTTCTGTTGTAACTAGGACTGTAAACCAGCTGATTTAAACCATGGTTTCTAAGAGGGCACATACCTACTTCTCTGTGCTGTCTTGCCATTCAGGGAAAACATTTTCCCTCAGTGCAGCTTGATAAGATGGGGAAGGCAACACAGTTGCCTTGGCACTGGGCCAGCCATAGTAATCCTTCCGCGTGCCAAAAGAAGGGTGCTGGGGAGGCATAAAAAATTGGCCTCCCATTTCAGCTCATGCTAACAACAGCATCCCCCTCCACAAAGCTAAAGTGTTAAGCACCAAAATTTTTATAGTATGTGGCTTGTTGTACTATATTTATTTGAAAGCCTGGATTCTTTTCTTGTTACTTTTCGTAGAAAATAAAAATACATCTGGCTATGTCTATAGCACTTCTCTCTAATTCAGCATATTTAATTTTAGCAAGAACATAAAGAGCAGCCAGGCTGGATCTGACCAATAGGGCCTCTAGCCCAGCTTCGTGTTTCACACGGTAGCCAACCAGGTTCATTTGGAAGGGCTACAAGTCTTCCGGTACTGGTATTCAACATGGAAGTGCCATTTGGTCATCATGGCTAATAGTAGACCTGTCCCTCATGAAGTAGTCTAATCAGTTTGTCTGTCCTGAATCTATTGTAATATGCAGAGGGAGAAAAAGCTCTCTAACCGTTTTCTCTACCCAACACATAATGTTATAAACCTCTATCAGGTTCTCCCGCCTAGTTGTCATTTCTCTAAACTAAAAAAAAGTCCCGCTTCTTAGCCCAACTCCTCCTTTTTGTTACCTGCCATTGAACTAGTTTGTAATTCAGAGGATGCATTCTGTTATCCCATGATTGTTAAGATTACTGAGGAGCCTCTGGTGAAGGACTCTGTCACAACAAGTTTTTTGGAGACCCAAGAGTGATCTAATAGACATTGTTTACTGGTTTACATATTTGTTAACTCCAATCTCATTCTTTCTCAGTAGCGACTGTTCCTCTCTTGACTGAATTCAGTAGCTGTTTTCATTAATGTTCATCAATTTTCTAGAACAAATGTTATGTTAACTGGTCTTTAATTTCCTGGGTCTCTTTTAAATTTATTGCATTATATTTGCTACTTTCTGTTCCTCTGGAAGGAAGCCAGTTTTTTTTGACGAGTTGTATGTACTTATAGTTTATTTCAGTTCCAATCCAGTGACCATAATACACCATTCAAACCTAATAGATCTTGGAACTAGAGATGTAAAACTTCCAGAAATTCTGAGGCCATGGAGAAAAAAGGGTTTTTTTCCCCAGAAGGGAAATTTGGAAGGAAAATGAAATATATGCAATGTTTACTGTCCTATCAAACCTAAACTAATTTTACTGCTTTACCAACCTAGCGTTTATAACTTACTTAGCATATATTTGACATTTATGGAATTTAAAAAGTTGTAAATGCTTGAGTTTTGTGCAAGTAAAATTGCAAGCTTCCCCAATATTTGACAGAAAACTGCAATCTGACGCTCCCTATGCTATTTTAGCACCTGTACCTTAATTTTTGCTATCTGGGTAGAAAGAGCTCAGTTCTCAATGAAACTTTCAGAGTTTTCCTGTGAGGCTTTGGTGCAGTTTCTGCCCCCCCCTTCTGATCCCCCCCCCCAGCAAGAGCAACAAGCTACTTTTTACTAGGGAGAGGTGAATAGGTCAGCCACAAGTCATGTCAGAAGGACAATAGAAGGTACGCAGCAGTTGCAAAGCAAAGGGAACCCTGCATGCTTCCATCATGAAGATTAGATATCCTTCTAGGTGAAGAAAGGCATCTTGGATTTAAAGGAAGAAGAAGAAGAAGAGATTGGATTTATATCCCGCCCTTCACTTGGAGTCTCAGAGCAGCTTACAAACTCCTTTCCCTTCCCCTCCCCACAACAGACACCCTGTGAGGTGGGTGGGGCTGAGAGAACTCTGACACAAACTGGTCTTTCAGGAACAGCTGTTCCAGAGCTTGTGACTGACCCAAGGTCACATCAGCAGGTGCAAGTGGACCCGGTTCTCCCAGATTAGAGTCTGCACACTTAACCACTACACCAAACTGGCCTTCATATCTCAACTTAGAGGGTGATTTAAAAGGGCCAGGTATATGTAGGAGGGTATCTTGCTTACGTTCTTATGGTAACACATTAAAAAATTATCACTAATATTTTCATTTGTACCGAAAAACTACTATTAAGCCAAAATTTGAATAGTCTGGCAGAAAGTTTAGAAATCCAGGCCATCAGCAAAATAAATCAAAGTCCAAAGTAGACTGCAAGATAATACTACATGAGATAACATGATTCCCACAAAGACGTACCCTTTCAGATTGACAGATTTGTTGAAGTCTGGGCATTACATCTTGCTAGAGTAAAACTTGACAAATTGAATACTTTTGTTGAATCAGCAGGTACACATTGGAATTCCTTCAGGTGGATGCTTCCAGACTCAGAGCCTTGTTAGTTCACTTAATTTATCCATTAGCCCAAGAACTGTTTTCATACATTCTAAAGGAGGCTTTAATAATAACTTGTATTGATCTCAGATTGCATTTTTAAACAAGCTTGTTAAAGAATACTTTGTATTTATAGTTAAAAAGTCGCTACAATATTATCTTTGATCTTTCCTGCATGTTTTAAATGTATATTTAATGTTGTTATAGTTTTTAAATTTGACTTTTCAATTTTATTCTGAATCAACATGTTCTTAGTTGCTCTTTTGAAAGAGAGAGAGCCTCTGTCTGCCAAAAAACAATTTGGATTATAGATGTGTTTTACAGTGGCTGCGGTCACACGTAACAGAAGCCACACAAGTGAGACGGAAAACAGCCGGAGTTTCCGGGCGCGATCTCACCAGCACATCTGGGAAGCGTAGCACTCCCGTGGCTCAACCGAGGCTTCCAGCCGAAACTGCGTGGCAAAAAACTAGTACCTTGGAGGTACTAGTTTCCGGAAACTGCGGAGCAAGGGCGGGCGTCTGATCGCGTTTCCGGTGGCATCCGGTGCCCGCCCATGTCCCCTTGCAAATAAGGTGTGTTTTTTTTGTCCAAGTCTCTGTGGATGCGCATGCGCACCCAACGGAGCATGCGCATTTGTCATGTACACAAAAATAAAAAACAGTTTGCCGCAGCGCGCACTTCTTCGTTGCGCGCCGGCTTGTCCTGTGATCGGCACCTCTCCCTTGCCATGGAACCTCCACGGTACCTCCACAGTACCTCCACAGGAGGTCTGATCGCATAACTGCGCAGTAGTTTGCCCCAGGGCAAACAGCCACACTTCTCCTCTGCAGTTTCCTGCCCGTGTGACCGGGGCCCATGTTATGCTACAAGTGCTGCTATAGTATGGATTTTAGTCAGTTTGCTGAGTAGTTCATATCCTCCTTACTAAACAATGTTTCCAGTGTTTGCTTTGGTCATGCTTGCTTTTTATGTTCTCAAACTTCTGATTTTTGCTATTATGACCTATCCTTTCTGAGGAAAAAGGATAATCTGCGCATGCTCTTTCTACTTTGGGAATCTTTCAGTTAGCTGTTCTATTTTTAAAGGGCTTGAGAAATGTTGGAATCTAGCTGCTGAAAGATGGGATTTGTATGCTGGGTTGCCTAACAATCTAGATTAATGTGGTCTAGAGATTCTGCAACCCCTAAACTACTAACCCTCAAAATGTGGAACATGAAATGTATCCCCCTAATTAAGGTACTTCTGCACCAGTTACTAGACAAATATATTTACATATAGGCAAACAACCTGGTTAATCGAGAAGTATAATAAGAGCCATTTTTACATATAATACCGGACATAGAGCAAAGTACAGGGCAGCATAAGTCTGTTTTTACTTCATTAATTTGGATCAGCCCCAAATGCAACTTACAGTGGCAGCCTTGAATAATGCTCGCAGAATGCATCATACATTTGCTGCTATTAAACTAAAAACTGGCCAATGTTAAATGGGACAAAACAGACATTGAGAAGTGGACAGGCGAGGGACCTCGAAAAGGACGTGTGGGGGAGCATCTCATTTCCCTTCCCCCGCTATTCTTTCCCTTCCCTGAAAGCCCCCACATTCTTACCTTTTCCTGCTTCCTTCTCTCCTTAACCACCCCTCAGCCAACCTACCTTTATCTGCCCCCTCCCATATTCAGCCTCTCCTCCTTCCCTCCCCCTGGCAATTTCTACCTGGAAAAACTATGGCCCAGTTGCCTGGTGCAGAACATACAAGGACTTGCCGAGGGCGCCTCACTCTCCCCACTCTCATGCTAGTTCCTCTTTTCTTCCTTCTGCCCACACTCTGTATCCTCACCTTTTCCTGCATCCTCCTTAACTTTCCACTCACTTTTATCTGCCCCATCTCCAAATATATTTGCTGTTTATTTGCTTCATTTGTACCCATTTCTCCCCAGTGGAGACCCAAAGCAGCTTACATCATTCCCGTCTTGATCCATTTTATTCTCACAACAACATGTGGGGTAAGTTGGGCTGAGAATGTGTGGTTGAGTGCGAATTCAAAGCTAGGCCTCTCAGATCCTAGTCTGAAAGTCTAACCCCTACACCACACTGGTTTTTTGTGGAGTGGCTGCTGTTGAACAGTAGCAAGCTGCCAGTCCTGGGTGAGTTGTGCAAAAGTTGTGCCTTTTGCTGGCAGAAACCAAGGCTTTGAAGGCTGCCAGTACTGTTGAGGTTGCTTACAATGACCATTGAGAGTTTCCTTATTTCTTAAACCTACAGGCGCACTGTGTTATGGCTACAAGCTTGTATTATTTTGGGGAGGGTTAACTCTCCTTTTTAAAGCCACTTTTTTAAAAGGTTTGTAGAAAGATTTGTTTTGTGTGTTTGTGGTTCACATCTCTGGATTTAAGTACCCATGGATTTGGCCATGTTGGGAATTAGAGGTAGTGAATTTAGTCATTTGGCTGCATTATGCAGGACATGATTCTGGTATATATGTTTCACTGAGTAGAAGAATTATTGGCATTTGTATCATAAGGTGGGCAAGCACTATGACCTATCCTGTATTTGTTCTTTGGTCAAAATATATGTCCAGCCTTCTTTTTCTGCAGAATTCTTAAGTACAAGACATGCATAGCTTTTGTATTGTGTAGTATATAGAACCTTGAAACTTGCATCTGATTCTGTGAATTAAACTTGCATGAAAGAGTGATGTCACAAAGTAAAAAAT
>NW_015164214.1:553868-658023 GCF_001447785.1 Gekko japonicus
ATTTGTGACTCTTCAGATTGGAAGTGTGTGCCTAAATGTAATTAATGTCTTCCTCCCCCACACCACAGGTACAAAAATATTTGGTATTGCTTTTTATCTGTTATTCTTTATCTTCTGGATTTATCATTGCTAGGAAATCTTTGCTCTGGAGCAATAGAATGAGTGCAAGAGATTTTATCCATAAGAGCAAACTGATTAGAGCAAGAATTTTTATTTTGTTATTAAGAATAAGATTCTGGAAGTCTGTTGCTACTTTGAAAGATTTCTGCATGTAGAAACTGCTAGAAAAGGTTATATACGCTAGGAAAGCACATGCATGTTTACTGGTCAAATTGTGGTTATGATTGAAGAGATCAGCAATGCTGCTTTGTAACAGAAGCTATTAACAGGATTACAGGAATTTGACTTGCCAAGAAAACATTCTCACTAGAACTCTACATTAGTGGTGATATGATTAAATGGTGGTAGAACGTTTGCTTGTCCAGTTTTTTGGGATACCTTTCAGTCCATTCAGTCTGAGGACATCGTCAGGGTTCTTGGATTTTTACCAGCTTATCTGAATGACTTTTGCCCCTATAGGCAGTGGTATACTACTACTAAGGAAATCCACTGCAGATCTAGGAGACATGAATAAATGTGGTTCATTCTCAGATGTACTATTGATGAGCAGGGTGGATGAATGAGGGTGGCTGGACAATCGCTGAATCTTTACATCCAGAAGAGTATCTTATATCAAGCGTACCTCCACATCCCAATCTTTAACAGCCACAGAAGGTTCCTATGGTTCTACACTGGAGGGTCCCATCTTCAATTCAAGGCCAGACAGTTTGGCCTCTCTATGGCACCAAGGGTTTTTATGAAGATCTTGATCAGTTCAGTCACAAAATTAAGGGAGCAAGGCATTCACATCCACCCTTATTTTGATGATTTGTTGATCATGTCAAGTTCCGTGATTAAGTCATGCCAAGACACTGAAACAGCTATCCACTGTCTACAGGCCTACAGATTTCTTCTCAGCCTATAGAAAAGTTCTCTAGAACCTACTCAGAGACTAGAACTACTCAGAGACTAGAACATCGGGGTGTCATATTAGACACAACATGCAGTTGCCTATTTCTAACAGAACCAAAGGCAAAGAAAATGAAGGAGATACCAGGCATCAGGCATCGATGCTGTCCAGTGGATTTGGTTGCACACAAGAACTCTACAGCAACTTCTGAGACCTTTCCAGCTGCAAATTATGAACAAAGAGGATCTTTCCATCAGGGTTGCCCTGACAGTAAAAACCAGTCTTGTTCGGTGGACAAGAATGCCCAATCTTCTACAGGGAAAGAAATAACTGCATTCTGGAGGTGAAGCAGATCTTCACAGACGCCAGTCTGTCTGGATGGGGAGCAATGCTTAGAAGACTCTCCAGTGCAAGGTCGATGGTCCAGAATCGAGACGAGCCTCCCCATCAGTCTCCTGGAGTTTCTGGCGGTTTACCTCTACTTCAGCCCACAAGTAATTGGTCAACATATTCTCATTAGAACACATTCTCATCAGAACAATGTGTCTGTTGAAAATTACCTCAACAAGTAAGGAGGGTCCAGTTCTTCAGTGCTCCACAAAGAGGCAACCAAGATCCTAGCGTTGGCAGAGAAGAACCTGGCATCTATCAAGGCAGAACACACAAAGGGGATCGATGAATATCCAGGCAGATTGGCTCAGGAGGCAGGCCATTCAGGAGGGGGAATGGTCCCTGAAGAAAGGTCTGTTCCAGCTAATCACATCCCACTTCAGTCTTCCTCTGGTGGATCACCAAACAACCATCAAGTGAACTGGTACTTCACCAGATTTTTTCATCCCAAGGCCGAATCAGCCAGTGTTCTAAAATTGAATGTTCATGCTTGGGAAATATAAAATGATTGAGAATCTTGACCAGTTAACAGCTGCAGATTTGAAAATGCACTATAGAAGCAAGTAAGTGGGCATGAGGTGTACCTTGGTCTTCCAGTAATTTGAAGTGGGCACACTTTAATTGGTCTTATTCATGATTTTAAACTTTGGAAATGGAATAATTAGTGCTGTTTCATATTTGGCCTCATGTATTTTATTTAAAAGGGCTTTCCTACATTAGTTTATATTAGTATTTTAAGCTTAAGGTGCTCAATATTTATAGTCAGTGTAAAAGAAAATCCTAAATATCCTGTAATAATATTTTGCATCCTTAAGCAAGTATGGTGAAGAGTTCAGTTTCACAGGGAAAAAAATCTGAAGCTTTGTGTTGTGACTATTCCATATTTGTACTTTAACAGTAACTTTAATCTAAAACTTCACACCAGGGTCCTTGCTATTGTTCCTAATGAGCTTGTTAAATTTATGTATTTTTATTAGAGCTACTTAGGTTGGAAACTTTCTGGAATATTATTGGGGAAGTTGTGAAATACATAATGTGTAAATGTTTTGAATATTCACCAGTTTTTGTTTTTTTAAAAAACCTTTCCTTCCCTCATGCGTTTTTAACTGATCCCTTGACACACATATACTAAGGCCTTTTCCCTATGCATTCTAGGATCTTCTCTCTGAGTGGCCACCAGAGGGCATTGTTGAACATACTGGATTAGTATTTAACTGTGGTCTGGCAGTAGTTCTTGTAGCTGTAGTTTTTTTCAAAACTTGTGTGGCAAAAGGAAATTGTTGCGTACTGAGTAAAAGTGACCATATGTCAGGCATAGGGGAGTAGTCAGTAGATACCAGTACACTGTTTTGTGTAATTCTGTACAAGGCTCGGTAAGGCTACATCTACAAGGATGTTTCAATTGGAGGGGTTTGGAATGTCTTTAGGTGACCTGTGAGTCCATGTGTCAAGTCAATTGAGAGGTTGACTTATATGTATTTGGTAATGGCCATTCTTGGAGACAGTGATATAGAATCCATGTACAATTAATCTCAGCCCTGCACAAGTTCATTTTGCTTCCTTCTCTGTCCTTCTCAAACTGTACTATTTCTTATATTGGGTGGGTTAGTACCTCTCCTCCTTATGAAATCTTTCTTCGTAAGTCTCAGTGTCACTGTAAAGCATTTTATGGCCTTCCACAATCTGTGCACTAACAGCTTCCTAGGTTTTTTTTTTTGGGGGGGGGGTTGAACAATGCCTTTATCAAATTCTTGTGCATTGGGCTGTGTTCTGTAAATTATCATGTTGTTGGTGATAAGTAATAACATGATTACTTGTGTGAGGGGGCAGTATCTCCTGAGCTATCTGTGTGAGATTTGTCACATAGTTGCTGTCACTTCAGTCTTTGTGAGCCCACATTCACATAAATGGCTTTCCACACGGATCTGTGTCTGCATTGTTGCATTTCAGGCAGTCATCTGCCTGGCTGTTTGTGTGTGAATTGGGTCAAAAATGAATGCAGTCTTACTTCATGAAGTCACTTTTATCAGTGGGTTATTTTAATTAAATCGTATGCAATGTTAAGAAATCCTCAGTCCACTTTTAAAAATGAAAATATAGGTTGGTAGAGAGGATTGCTGCAAATTGATTGCATTCACATGGGATACATCCTTCTTCTTTGGGAATTTTTAGTGATCATAATCTCCTTCCCCCAGTTTTTGTTTTTCTTTCCTTGGGGAAAAAGGTACCTGTGGATAGTTGGCTCTTAAGCATCAAAGATAAAGCAGTCTGGAACAGGTTTCTGTCACCTCATTACTTCTTATGACTGGAATTTTTGTTTAAATAAGCCTTACATGATAAATGCAATGCAGTGTTATTTGCCTAATTTTCCTACTTGGCTCACTCCTCCAAAAGATGAGTGGTATACATACGTCTTTTCCTGTCCAGTTTAATCTTGACCAATGTATTAATGTTAGATACTTGTTTGTATTACTTATAATCTCCTATACAGCATTTTCCCTTGTGATGAATTACGAAGAGTAGCAAAAATAACTCAAGTCTTGAAGCATATTTATTGTGACAAAAGCTTTTGATGGACAGTCCACTTTGTCAGATGCATATTATAAAGTAGACTCAATTTCTATAAAAGCTTATAGTCTGCGATTAACCTTAAGTGCTTCAGGAGGCTTGTGTTGTAGTAGGTGATGTGCAGCTTAATTGGTATAAAGGAGAAAGGCTGCAATATAAATACTTTAAATAAAGGTTGTTTTGTTTATGTAGAATTTTGGCTGGGTGCCCGTAGGCCAGGATTACATTCATGCAGGAACTCCTAAAGGGAAGATTCATCACCTGAATGGACAAGATGTAAACATTTCTGGAGACAAACTGCAGAACCTTGGATAGCTCCAAGTATGTCAGTCCAATTGGTGCTAGAGCCAGGCAGAGGTTTTAAGAACCGAAGTAGATTTGGATCCAGCAAGGTCCTACCCTTCTGGAGGTAAGAAATGGTTCTTAAAGGACTCCTGCTTGCATTTATGTCTGGCACTCTGTAATCTCATGGTGGGTTCTTTGAAATCTCCAGCAAGTGGGGCTTGGCCAGGATGACTTATGAGACTGTTAGGAGGGCAGGTTTTCCAGGGCTTCTGGTTATGTGTGTGTGGGGGGGAGTACTAGCACTGGGCATCAGGTTCAGAGGTGCTACTTTCCTCCTGTACCTTCTTCCCTGAATGGGGTTGCTGTCTTGGTCAGGCTGTGTGGGCCTATTATCAAGGGCTGGGGGATTACATTTGGTGCCAAGTTAACGTTATTGGAATATATAATGAAGCAGATCACTTTCTTTACAGCTCCCTTAGGGGTTATCGTTAAGGAATATTTTGCAGTTCCTGTCCTCTGAGGCAGAGAATAAATTAGGATGTTTGCTCCCACTGCTGAATCTATTGGTTTTCAGGTGGTGGTTGTTGTTCAGTCGCACAGTCGAGTCCGACTCTTCGCGACCCCATGGACTAGATCCCGCCAGTACTGAAGGAAATTCCTCCAGATCAAGGTTCTTAAAGAGATGTGATCTACCACCTGTATGCTTACTTCTATTGGCTAATAATATCTGGTTGATAAGGTGCAACCTGTTAAGTCTAGTGGGTGGTATCTGCCACTTTGAGAGAAAGAGGCATTTGTGAGCACTTCCTGAAGAAAAACTCCCAGGATCTGAGCGATTTTCCCAACTGTCTGATGAGTACAATTTTTTAGTTTGGTTTTTGTGGCTTCTCTATGTATTCCTGGATGATACTAATTTTCTGGGCTAGTTTTAATCCAGTTTTCATCCCAGTTTTGGTGCTAAAATGGTTTTGCTGCCATGAATGACCTGTGTTGGGAAGATAGCAGGGTTAGTGCATCCTTTTCACTGGTGGTCATCCTTTCTGGATGGTGTGAAAGACAGTTGTATTGAAAGAAGTATAGCAAGAATTGCTGTTCAGAACATATGGAGTAAAGGTAGTTTCTTGGAACCAGGAGCAACACAATTCATTGATCATTACAGTTCTGAACATGAATTCCATATGCTAGTTTATATGGAAGCGAAGTATGGACCATCAACTGTAAGTGGAAGCAGTTCTCACTCTGAGGTGGAGGCCATCTTGTGGGTGATTCCCATCCATCAATCAGGGAGGCAGGAATTCTTCAAAAAACCTCCCAGATTTTGAGAGACAAATGCGGGCAGAATGGGCTAAACCAATGGCCAACCGCCAGTTTCCTCAAATTGTTAAGAGACTGTATGCTATGCCTGATTTTGTACATGCGATGTTACAGGTGCCAGCAGTGGATGCTCCAGTAGCAGCCCTACAGTACTCGGGCCTCCTCTCAGAGGATGGCGTCAAGGCTCTGTCAGAGACAACTTTGTTTAGAAGGGAGAGGCGGCTTTACGGAAGGTGCATGAGACCTTCGGCCATTTCTTCCATCATTTCTAGGGCTTCCATCTTCTGGATGCGAAAGATGATACAACTTCTACCAGAAAATAACAAACGTCTTCTGGAGGGGGCCTCTAGGGTCCTCAAATCTACTATGTTCACAGCTGATACATCCCTGGATGTTCTCACCTTCACCTCTAGGGCGATGGCCTTGGCAGCGGTGGCAAGATGCCTATTCTGGCTCAGAGCCTGGCCGGCAGATCTTCATTCCAAGAATATTGTTTTAGCCTATCCGTTTCAGGGCGAGAAGCTCTTTGGAGATGCTTTAGAGAAAATCCTAATAGAGACAAGGGATAAAAAGAAAGCGATGCCCAAAACTCTTCGCCGCTCCGACAGACGTTATGTTGGACCTCAGCCATTTCGTGCCCAACATACCTTGGCCAGACCAAGACCAGATGCGAAGCGATCTTCCTGGGGACAAACGAGACAATCCTTCAAGAAGGGACCATTTCCTTCCAAACCCAACAGATCCTCGTCCTTTCGATTTGACCGATCCGGAGCAGATGCCAAGCCTTCCAAGGACTGACTACCTGGACGCTCTGGGGGCGGCCGTCTCCTTTTTTCTGAAGTGTGGTCAACTGCTCGAGCAGACGCCTGGTCCTTAGACGTTATATCTCAAGGATATTCCATCGAATTCGAAAGTTACCCACCGGAACATTTCCTGATTTCACCTATTCGCCAAAATCGTCAAAAGAGGAGGATCACACAGAATGCAATCCAACATCTAATCGACATCAGAGCGGTGGAACCGGTGCCCATTCCACAACGGGGCAGGGGAGTGTACTCTATATTTTTCACTGTCCCCAAGAAGAATGGAGATTGGAGGTCCATCCTGGATCTCAAATACCTCAACCAGTTCATCAAGCTTTGTCATTTCAGGATGGAGACTCTGAGGTCCGTCATGGAAGCCATTCAACCAAACAAGTTTCTAACTTCGAGAGACTTGACAGAAGCGTACCCATGTGCCCATCCTCCACTCCCACCGCCAATACCTACATTTCTGCGTGGGGACACAACATTTTCAATTCCGAGCCTTCCCATTCGGACTCTCTACGGCCCCACGAGTATTTACGAAGATCCTGGTCAACCTCGTAATGAACCTCAGAGAACAGGGAGTACACATCCACCCGTACTTGGACGATATTCTTGTGTGTTCCAACTCACGGAGGAAGTCAACTCAGGACACTCTCACCACAATCCAATACTTACATGCCCATGGATTCTTAGTGAACCTGTCAAAGTGTTCTCTTGTACCATTTCAGTGCCTGGAGCACTTTGGCATGATAATAGACACAAGACGGTATTCCCTTTTTCTACCCACAGAAAAGATGGCCAGAACCAGGACTTTGGGAGAATCCGTGACCCGGAACAGTTCCGCAACATTGATGACCTTGGCCAAGCTTCAAGGTCTGCTCACCGAGGCTCTGTGTTGGGGACGTCTTCATCTCAGACCACTACAGTCCTTCCTCTTGCCATACCAAACTCAAATTATGGAAAAGGCGAACCTTGTCCTCAGCGTCCCATTATCGGTCAAGGAAAGCCTGGTGTGGTGGACGAAATTCAAAAATCTGCGTCAAGGCAAGTCTTTCCTAATCCCACACCAGATTCAACTGTTTTCGGATGCCAGTCTCAGAGGCTGGGGTGCAACATTGGACGGCAAGCCGATCCAGGGTCTCTGGTCGGCACAGGAATCAAGACTTCCCATCAACGTACTCGAATTGAGGGCGATCAGATTGGCGGTACTCAACTTCAAAGAACAGCTCCATCAATGTCACCTCCTGGTCCAGACGGACAACATCTCCGCCAAGACTTATATAAACAAACAAGGAGGGTCGAAGTCCCCGAAGCTCCACAGGGAAGCTGTTGTTCTCCTGACCTGGGCGGCACTTGACATCAATTCGGGCCGAACATATCAGAGGCACAGCCAATGTTCAAGTGGACTGGCTGAGTCGAGAAACCTGAATCTGATTGAATGGTCCCTGAAGAAGGATCTTTTTGTGTCACTAACGAGGGAGTTCGGCACTCCCATTCTGGATCTGTTCACGAGCCCTCACAACCACCAGTTACCACGGTTTGTGACCAGATAGTTTCATCCTCAAGCGGAGGCGACGGACGCCATGACGTTTCAGTGGCCGAAGGGTCTACTTTACGCTTTTCCTCCGATTCCAGTGATTCCGAAGCTTCTTCGGAGAAAAAAGGAACAAGGAGCGGTGGTCTTGGTGGTAAAGACCATGATTCTCGACACTACTTCAGATGGCCTCCTCTTGTCCGTTCAGACAGGGAAGCTGTTGTTCTCCTGACCTGGGCGGAGAAGCACTTGACATCAATTCAGGCCGAACATATCAGAGGCACGGCCAATGTTCCAGTGGACTGGCTGAGTTGAGAAACCATTCAACCGGGGGAATGGTCACTGAAGAAGGATCTTTTTGTGTCACTAACGAGGGAGCTCGGCACTCTCATTCTGGACCTGTTCATGAGCCCGCACAACCACCAGTTACCACGGTTTTTGACCAGAATTTTTCATCCTCAAGCGGAGGCGACGGACACCATGACGTTTCAGTGGCCGAAGTGTCTACACTTTTCCTCCGATTCCAGTGATTCCCAAGCTTCATCAGAGAATAAAGGAACAAGGAGCGGTGGTCCTGGTGGTAGCCCCGTACTGGCCCAGGAGACCGTGGTTCTCGACACTCCTTCAGATGGCGTCCTCTCATCAGACTTCCTCACTCGCCGGGCATGCTTCAGCAGGGACCAGTATGGCACCCGCATCCAGACTGGCTCTGATTAACCGCGTGGATATTGAACGGGACACTCTCTTGAACAGAGACTATTCACAAGATGTCATAACGACCATGCTAGCTTCACGAAAACCATCAACGATTAGAATCTACAACACGGCTTGGAAGGCCTTCGTGCGTTGGAGACGACGGAAAACTATCGATATTCTTCACCCCTGATGGAGGCGGTCCTGGGATTCCTACCTAGACGGTTTAGCATTGAGCCTCAAGCCAGCCACGCTTAGGAAGCAGATAGCCACTCTGACAACAGTCTTACTGCTGGTAGATGGAGTGCAGCTCTCAGAACATCCTGACATTCGCCACTACCTAAGAGGGGCCTCTCTCAAGAGTCCACCTGTGATTCACCGTTTTCCCACTTGGCGACTTCACACGGTGCTCTCTGCATTGACTTCTCCTCCGTTTGAACCGGTTCGGGACATTACCTTGTGATGGCTCCGTTTGAAAACTATTTTCCTCGTGGCAGTCACCTCGGCCAGGAGAATTTCTGAGCTTGGAGCCTTGTTGATTAAATCAGAGCTTTGCGTCTTTCACAAAGACAAAGTTGTATTACGCATGGACCCGACCTTTTTGCCGAAGTTACACGCCAGATTCCACAGGACACAGGAGAGCTGTCTACCCTCTTTCTGCCCAGCACCGACTCATCCCAAGGAGGCTTCCTGGCACAAGCTGGATGTGCGCAGGTGTCTTAAAGCTTATTTGATTCATACTGAGTCTTATCAGATGCTCCGATGCTCTTTTCATCAACATCACTTCCCATAACATGGGGCAAAAGATGTCCTCGTCGGCCATTAGCACAGCATTGTGGAGGCCTACAAGGCGCAAGGTTTCGGAGTACCACAGGGCATAACAGTGCACTCTGTTCGGAGCACTGCAACCAACGCAGCCTTTCTCAAGCATGCTTCGGTGGAAGAAGTATGCAAGGCCACAAAATGGTTGTCCCTTTCTACCTTTGTCAAACATTACAAGTTGAACCTCAGCGCCTTGGCAGATGCGGCTTTTGGCAGATGAGTTTTGCAGCATGTGATTTCAGACGAAGATGATGACCCACCCAGACTGTGAGCACTGCTTTGGGAGTGCCCATAGATGTCCTCCGCCTCAGAGGGGACACTTACCGTGAGGGGTCCTTCTCTGAGGAAAGGAGGACATCTCACCCTCCCTACGTCTTCGTTCTTACATTTCTGCTATTTTCCTCTATAGCTGCAACTTTCTGCCTTGTTCTTCTACTGTTATAATGTTCCATTTTCATGGCATTGTTCTTTTATTCTTGTTACTTTTCTGATTTCTTACAGTTGATAGTAAGGTTTTTTGCTGTTACTGCTGTGCGGAGTCACCCGAACTGAAGATAGGGGGTGTTCCACACGCCAGACAGGAAGAGGAAGAGTTTTAGTTCCTGCCTCCCTATTGGACGGTGGTAACACCCATAGATGTCATCCTTTCCTCAGAGGAAGAAGGACCCCTGACGGTAAGTGTCCAAGGGTCGTTTTCCCTCCCCTCACAAACAGAGAGATGTGAAAAAATATGTCCAACTAGGAAAAACTCCCAATGGCCCACAAAAACGGCTCAGAAAGAGTCTGTTAGTAAGAAAGGAGGGAGAGAGCGTGCTCGTTGGAGGAAGAAACCTCTTCTGATAGTGAGCTAGATGAAATTGAAGAGGGAGAATTCTTTACTGACGAAGATGAAAGGAAAACTGAGATTCCAGAACAATCTGTGAGATTCGTTGTCGAAGTCTTTCATGGCCGGAGTTCATTAGTTGTAGATTTTCCGGGTTGTATGGCCATGATCTTGGCATTGTAGTACCTGATGTTTCGCCAGCAGCTGTGACTGGCATCCTCAGAGGTATAACACAGAAAGATGGACTACTCTCTGTGTCAATATGAGACAAAACTAAAGAGAGTGACTCCCACAGGCTGGAGACAGGAAATTGGAAATTTGTTCCTGCCTCCCTGATTGTACGGTGGGAATCACCGACCAAGATACCTTCCTTTCATCAGAGGAGAGGGACCCTTCACAGTAAGTATCCAATGGTCTGTTTCCCCAGTGCAATCTTTGGTGCATTTGGTTAATGAGTGTCCCTGACTGTCAGAAGATTTCCAACCCATATATACTAGTTGTTGTTTCGATGGAGAATCACTGGCCACCTAGTGCTTACTTCTGAGAAATTCTGGGTATTTCATTTTTGACTAAGTGATTTTGTTAACAAAACCATTCGTTTTGCATTTGCAACCCCAGTCTGTCATAGGTTACATGGCACAGCGTGTTGGATAATACTCTTGGCTGATATAAAAACTCTTTGGTTACAGATTAATATTTCTTAATTCATGTATTCTTCAAATTTGTAATTGCTTTTAGGAACTGTATGATGATGATGGGGAAATTAGTTTGAATTCATGACTTAATTTTGTGTTTGTTCTTAAGTGATATGGATGTATCTACTAAAGAATGTTTATATTATTTATGATTGAATTAGTGCTGCCTTTCGTCACTGTCTTGTTTGAATGTTGATCAGTGGTATTTTCTTATGTCACCTGTTGCAGTCACCATCCAACATAAACAAAAGTAATACAAGAATTATTGCTGAAGAGTAACTTTGTTATGAGAATATGCTATACGCCCTCTTGTGGACAAGTTTAGATTTGCGTGTAGAAAATCAGGAATAGCCTTCTGCATGTTTACAGACCATGCCATTGTTTATTTATTTACATGACATGATGGAATAGAAATTAGTGATTAAACATTTTCCTGTAAAATTGGGACATGAATAGAAAATAAACTAACTTCTGTTATCTGTTTTTTTGGGGGGGAAAATATCCAAAACTGGAACAGATACTCTATTCCCCCATACCAAATTGTATTAGAACAAAGTTTGAGTCCAGTGGCACCTTTAAGACTAACAAAGTTTTATTCATGGTATAAGCTTTTGTATGCACGCACTCTTCTTCAGATACAGATGTAATGTGCTTGCACACAAAAGCTTATACTGTGAATCAAACTTTGTTGGTCTTAAAGGTGCCACTGGACTCAAACGTTGTTCTGCTGCTTCAGACCAACACAGCTGCCCCACCTGAACCAAATTATCTTGATTCATGTGGGTAGCCATGTTGGTCTGAAGTAGCAGAACAAAGTTTGACTCCAGTGGTACCTTTTAAGACCAACACAATTTTATTCAAGCTTATACCTTGAATAAAACTTTGTTGGTTTTAAAGGTGCCACTAGATTCAAACTTTGTTCTACCAAATAATGTTAGTGTTGTTACATATCTAAAAGTATTCTCATATCCTCCAGTATCTTTTCATTCTTTAGGTTTAAATTAGGAACTGTACAGGACGATGAGGGAAATTAGCATTGTTACATTGTATGTACCTCCAAAACAGTTGCACCTTGTTTAATTTCACATTCCATTTATTATATAGAGGGTGTACTTCTAGCTGCAGGGCAAAGAGATGGCTATCATTTTTTCGCTTTGTGTTATGAAACTTGCATGCACTTCTGCAAATGGATAGAAAATTATTCTTGCTTGATGCAATTTTCTGTGACATTAAAAGTGTAGTAGTAATTAGTACAATGAATTAAGAATTTGTTTAGTAAGAAGACTTGTGTGAATAGTACCACATTGCCTTGCATTAAAATCCTATATTGTGACATGGAGAAATACTTCTGGAGTACAGAATATAGTTTGATAGTATATATTTACTTTTACAATGAAACAGTTTTTAAATTAACAAATTCGCCGTAATGATTATCTGTACATGATTAGAGCTCTCTCTAGTGTTTCACACACATCATTCACTATATAGAAGACATGATGTCTCTTGCCTGCCCAAGCTATTTTGTCTTGGCATATTACCAGGACTAGAATTTTGTGTGTGTGTGTTACGTGCCGTCAAATCTAGAGATGTGTGTTCTGGTATAACTGAGATGAATACTGATAAAGTATGTTTCAGGTATATTTGACTCCCCCAAATATATCCAGGACTTTTCAGGAAACAGAGAAAATAGGTCCTGAAAAATCCCAGAAATAATTGGGATTCATTAGGAATATCAGGAGCTGGCATTTGCAGGCTCCAGGGACTGTTCCCCCCTCCTTTTTTAAAACCGGTGTTTGTGTGTCTCCCAGGGCTTGGTATCAGCTTGCCAGGCTGTTTTAGGAAAGGTTGTGTCACTTTCAAGTGTGGTTTTTTTTAAAGTTTGTTCTTTGCTAAAATTAGTTTGCCTCAGGATCCTGGTTTTTGTGGATTCTTATGTTTTACTTTGAGCTTCTTGTGTTCTACATAGTTAAGGATGCATACATTTTACATAGCTCAAGATTCTTGGTGGTTACAGTTTCAGTTTCTTGGGTTTTATATTAGTTGGGCTTAGTATAGCAATCGTTTCAGTATCATTACTGTGAGGTGAGATTCTCCATATCTGGTTCTAACTGTCGCTTCTTGGCCCTTATACAGGTTTCTCAGGAGACTTGTGACATGGTCTGGTACTCCCATCTCTTTAAGGACTTGCCACAGTTTGTTGTGATCCACACAATCAAAGACTTTAGCATAGCCAATGAAGCAGAAGTAGATGTTTTTCTGGTACTTCCTTTCTTTCTCCATAATCCAGTGAATGTTGGCAATTTGATCTCTAGTTCCTCTACCTCTTCGAAACCCAGTTTGTACTTCTGGCAGTTCTCTATCCACGTGTTGATGAAGCCTAGGTTGTGGGATCTTGAGCATGACCTTGCTAGTGTGTGAAATGAGTACAATTGTATGATAGTTTGAACATTCCTTGGCATTGCCCTTCTTTGAGATTGGGATGTAAACTGACCTTTTCCAGTCCTGCGGCCACTGTTGTTTTTTCCAAATTTGCTGGCATGTTGAGTGCAGCACTTTAACAGAATAATCTTTAAAAACTTGATAGGCCATATAGGGCTTTAAAGGTAAGAACTAGCTCAGCTGGGATACCATCACCTCCGCTAGCTTTATTGTTAGTAATGCTTTCTAAGGCCCATTTGACTTTGCACTTCGGGATGTCTGGCTTGAGGTCAGTGATCACACCGTTGTGGTTGTCAAGGACAGATTCTTCTTGTATAGTTCTTCTGTGTATTCTTGCCACCTTTTCCTAATTGCTTTTGTTAGGTTTCTACTGTTTTTGTCCTTTATCGTGGCCAGCTTTGCATGGAATGTCCCCTTGATTTCTCCAATTTTCTTGAAGAGATCTCTAGTCCTGCATGTACACACTATCTCTAGGCTGCATGTATGCACTATCAAATTACGATCTGTAACTTTTTGTGGGATTTTCTTAAACACCTCCATTCCTAACTTCAATCTTAAATATCAGTCTTATGCTGTATGTAGTATTTTGGTTATTAATT
Source organism: Gekko japonicus (assembly GCF_001447785.1). Classification (NCBI taxonomy): domain Eukaryota; kingdom Metazoa; phylum Chordata; class Lepidosauria; order Squamata; family Gekkonidae; genus Gekko; species Gekko japonicus. The sequence goes on from NW_015164214.1 coordinate 567,846, forward strand.
ACAAATAGTGATAGAGGCTTATAAACTGTGGTATTTATAAGAAGACAAATTTATCTAAATCATTTGGCAAATAAAAAGCAAATATTTTTGTTGTTGACTGTCAGTGCATTCTGTCTGATTAGAAAAGTATAGTTGAAGGGATACTAAAACCTATTAGTGACAATTGAGTTGGAATTCCTTGAGTCTAGAAGGCTGTCTGGAATATTATGTAGATAAACACTCAAGTTTGTGATCAAGTGTGTGTGTGCATCTCTGAGCCGATCCCTGACAAATGTGTGTGTGTGATGCACAAGATTGCAAACACATGTTGGTCTCACAGTTTCAATTTTAGGTGTACCATCTACAAAACCTAATGTGTGAAAGATATTTTTACTTCCCTCATTACAGTGATAATTCACAGCTAATGTATGCATAATTTATTAAGTAACATCTGGTTTTACATATTAATGAATTAACCTAGAGATCCCTGTGCTGGGCTTACTTGTGCCATGGAAATTAATTGAATATCCTTCCATTTTTCAGATACATGGAAATAATTCATCAACCTACAAAATTTATAGTTTTTCATATGCCACAGGATGGCATTACTGGTGGCCTGGCATGCTTCTTAGCTAGAAGGAAATGTAATACATATTATGTAAATTTCCACAGAATGAAAGTTAACTTGTTACCCTGTGTGATTGGAATACTTGTGTCTTAGACTGAATATGTGAATGGATCCCCCCCCCCCGGTGTCCCAACTTTTCACGAGGGTATCCTGACCATAAGGAAGAAAATCTTCCTTCTGCCACCCATTTCGTATCAAAGAGTGGCTGGCTTAAATTTTACACTTGTTTTAAAGGAATCCAGCAAATCTTGGTAAAGACCAGCACAAAAAGATTTCAAGGGGGCTGTTTGACAAAGCAACAAGGTTCATGCAAATTTATTTTGCCAGTTTGGTGTAGTGGTTAAGTGTGCGGACTCTAATCTGGGAGAACCGGGTTTGATTCCCCACTCCTCCACTTGCACCTGCTGATGTGACCTTGGGTCAGTCACAAGCTCTGGCACAGCTGTCCTTGAAAAAGAGCAGTTTGTGTCAGAGTTCTCTCAGCCCCACCCACCTCACAGGGTGGCTGTTGTGGGGAGGGGAAGGGAAAGGAGGTTGTAAGCTGCTCTGAGACACCTTTGGGTAGTGAAGGGCGGGGTATAAATCCAATCTCTTCTTCTTCCTCTTCTTTATTTTTCTATTTATTCATTCAAATTTATAGCCCGCCCTCCTCGCAAGTGGGCTCTGGGCGGCTCACAAATACGGCAACATATGTCAACAGTTACAACAATAAAAACAAGATAAAACCAACATTTACAACAACATAAAGTGATTTAGATGTTACAAAAAATCTTCAATCACAAGATGGTATCCTGAAGATGGTAGTCCCAGTTCCGTGGCCTCTCAATTCAGTGGTATGGGTTCCATGCGGTATTATAAATAACTTGTCACAGGGCCATCATATGCCCCGATGTTACCTAACCCAGTTGGTGGTGGTGCGGTAGTGGCAGCTCCTACTCAAAAGCCTGGCGGAAGAGCTCCATTTTACAGGCCCTGCAGAACTGCACAAGGTCCCGCAGGGCCTGGATCTCCTCCAGGAGCTCATTCTACCAGGTAGGAGCCACCACCGAAAAAGCCCTGGCCCTGGTTACAGCAAACCTGGCATCTTTGGGGCCTGGCATCACCAGAAGATGTTGCGTCCCCAACCATAGTGCCCTTGGAGGAACATATGGGGAAAGGCGGTCCCTTAGGTATGTCGGACCCTGGCCATATAGGGCTTTAAAGGTAAGAACCAGCACTTTGAAGCAAATCCAGTATGCTATTGGCAGCCAGTGCAGCGCTTTTAACACAGGCCGGATGTGCTTCTGCCTAGCGAGGCCCATCAGCAGCCTGGCTGCAGCATTCTGCACTAGCTGCAGCTTCCGGATTTGCGACAAAGGCAGCCCCATGTAGAGAGCATTACAGTAGTCTAACCTTGTGGTGACCATCGCGTGAATCACTGTGGCCAGGTCATAGTGGTCAAGGAAGGGGACTAACTGCCGAGCCAGCCGAAGATGGTAGAAGGCCGACTTGGCAGTGGCTGCCACCTGGGCCTCCATAGTTAAGGAGGAGTCCAGGAGCACTCCCAAACTCCTAATCTCCGGCACTGGCACCAAAGGTGCCCCATCAAAGGTTGGGAGAGGGAGCCCCAGTCCCGAACCGACTCAGGCCCAGGACCTCCGTCTTCGCCGGATTTAGTTTCAGCTGACTCAGTCTGAGCCAACCAGCCATGGCTTGCCACGCCCAGTGAAGATCTTCTGGGCTAGAGCTAGACTGGCCACCCAGCATCAGATAGAGCTGGGTGTCATCTGCATATTGATGACACCCAAGCCCATATCTCTGGGCAATCTGGACAAGGGGGCGCATTTGGAAAGATCATGGACACCTGGAACTTTGGTGAAATTGCAGGTTAGCTTTCAGAAGAATTATTGAGTCAAGCAGTCACAATAAGCCAAACGTACAATAATATTAAAACTAGAATGCCTGTATTAAGAGGCAGGTGTTCCAAATGCCCACGCAAACACTCTGCAACACGTACCACTCAAGAAGGAGAAAGCAAGTGGCCTAAGATGTAGAGAATGAGAAAAAGGAGCTTGTAGCTATTTATTTGGGCAGATTCTGAACAGAGATCCAGATCCTCAGTCGGGTCCCAGAAATCAGAGCAGCCAGTAGTCGTAAAGAGGGAAGGCAAGACCCATATGATGTCATGGCAGATACATTGCTGCACAAAAATCAGAATTTTGTAGCAAATCAGAAGCACACTTTGTGGACGTATGCTGCCTCCAGTTATAGGGGTTGGGGAACTGAAAGCAAAAGGGTAAGCTAAGTAGTATAAGTCCAGTGAATGGCAGAAGGTGAAAAGGGGGGGGGGGAGTTCCCAGGTCTTGGGAACACTTCTGAATTAAGGGAAGGAGGTGAAATCTTGGGGCAGGGCAGAAGTTGTTGGAGCCCATCCTCATCTTACTTTTTAATTTACTTCATTTCTACCTTGGGACCCAGAGCACCTTACATTGTTTCCCTTTCCTCCAGCTTATTCTCAAAACAACGCTACAAAGTACGTTAGGCTGAAAATATGTGACTAGCCCAAGGTCACCCAGTGAGTTTTTATGGCAGACTGGGGATTTGAACCTGGGTCTCACAGAGTCTAATCCAACACTATACTGGCTATCATTGAGCTGAGGCTGTTGGAAGTGATTCAGGATCAGTTTGATTCAGGATCCGTTTGGATGGGAAACCTTTTAGCTGAGGATGCTGATATGAAGGTTGGTCTCTTTGTTGGCAGGATTGTTAATGGAGCAGTATCCTTTGTGCATAAGTGTTTATTAATTATTGTAAGGTTCTGGTTAATGGTCTGGTGGCCAGGTGGGAGGGAGAGGTTAATTTCTTTTTGAGCCTTTGTTTTCCAGTGAGTCTGACTTTAAGTTGAATGTCTGCCTGATTCACCAATTGGCCTTCAACCTTTGGTTTGAAGATGGCTCAAAACAGGTTTTCAGGCCTCATGTAACTGGCAGAGAAGAACTGGTATTGGCATTTATGTGGAGGAGGAAGAGAGTCTGTCAAAATGAAGGATTTGATGGCAGCAACCTGGCTATTGTTTCATGTGCCTTGGTGACTTTCATATTGGATTATAGTAGTGAACTCTGTGTGGTGCTGCCTTTGAAAACTTTTTGAAAATTACAGCTGGGTCAAAATTCAGGAGCCAGAGCGATAACAGCAGCTTGTCACCTTGGATATGTCAAATGAATTATATTGGCTACCGCAGTCTTATTTTCAGGCCCGTCTGTTTCTAGGCCCATCTAAAATTCCTGATTTTAATCTTTAAAACTCCTAACAGCTTTGGTCCAAAGTACCTAAAGGGCCTTCTCTCATAAGTACCTGCTAATAATTTTAATATTGGCTGACGGGTCTCTGCTGCAGGAACCTGAACTGTCACATGTATGTTTAGTGGGGACCTATGCAAAGCATCTTTTCAGTAGTAAATTCATCCCTAGAATTTTTAACTAAAATTGTTTTATTTAATTGTAGGTATGGTGGTTATATCATTGTAAATATGGGTTATCCTTAACATTATACGAGTGTTGAGCATGTGTGGCCTGGAAATACACCATATAATTGTGTAAGTTATCTATATCAGGTTCTGCCAGTTTTCTCTTGAGTTGATAAAATTATGCTTGTATTTAGTTTTACTATAGTGTTAACTTTTCTCAGTCTGTTATTTTGTTTTGTTTTTAACTGTGCTGTTTAGTTTTTACACACATGCAAGTCTTGTGCGGTCCTGTGCTAATGGAATCTCTCTCTGTATTGTTGCAGTGCTTGGGAGATGGGAAGTAATGATAGCTGGCACCTGAACTAAAATCTGTTTGTAGGCACTACCATCCCAGCACTTCAGGATGAATGGGGATATGCCTCATGTTCCCATCACTACTCTTGCAGGGATTGCTAGTCTCACAGACCGTAAGTACCCTTCTTGTTTTCTCTCAGTTTGATAGTATTATATTTTGAATATATAGTATTACTCAAGGCTTTAAAAATGTCTCCCATCTTAAAGAGGATGGAAAACCTTACCTATACCTCCAACTTCCAAGAAAAGTGACTCTGTTTTTTATTACATTCTGATTTAAATGTTGATCAAAGCAGAAGCAAAAGCCAAAGTAAAATTTTATATATATAACAAGAATAATGGAAGTAACATCATGGTTTTCTCTCTATGTAGCTAAACTGTACTATGAATGCTTTTGTCATAACAATACTTAGTGGTTTCTATCTATACATAGATTTGAATGGATTTCAGTTGTGTTGTAGTTGTTGTTAGCCATTCAGTTGTGTGACTCTTGGCGATTCTGTGGATCAGCTCTCTCTACATAGAAGTTATGTCATTTGACTTCCTGAATGTTACAGATCTGGCATATTTGTTAAATATAACCCGTGATGATTAACATGTTGAAATAAAAAATTTAAACTTAAATCCTCCCGTTATTTTTATATGCCCTCTGTTAGAAGGCATGCATTAGAAGGATTTGTGTCCTGTTCTTGGATCTAATGGAAAAGTTGCTGAGAAAAGAAAACTTTATGCCTGAATTGTATAGAAAGCCAATGATAGCTATATTGAACACTTTAATGTGTGGTGCAATATGTTTTAGATTCTGCAACATCTTAAAAAATCTTAAGTACAGGTTTTTGGATGTAAAACAGGATCATATTTTTAGTTGATCTTTAGGAAAAGTCGCAGGGGGCTCCTTTCTGAGTGTGTGCATCCACTTCATAGCCCTCCTCCAAGATTCTCATGTCACTATATCTGGGCTCATCAGGGGATGTTTCAGATCAGAGAGCATTTTGTTTGGTGGAGCACTGTCACTTTTGCATCCCTGTTACCAAAACAAACATTTCACCATATTCAGGGCAAGCGTGCACTGAGGGTTGAGGAAAGTGTAAAGCATTCTCTAAAGCAGGTGGGACATTGACGAAGAGGGTTGGCAGGCATCCACTCTTTTTTTTGTATTTTTCATATATCTATGTGTGTGTGTGTACGCACGCACATGTGAGTGTGTGCACCTGGAAGTCATGGTGACCTCTGGTGACTGATCCCTACTGGGGGCCTGGAAGATATTCAGAGGGGTGGCTGAATAAAGCCTGCCTGCACCTCCTAACTGCTGGTAGTCCAAGTCTCATCCAAGTACTTGCCAGAGTCAACCCTGCTTATCTTCCGAGATCTGATGAGATTGTGCTTGCCTGGGCTGTCTAGGTCAGGGCAGGCAGGCATCTACTCTTTAAGGACTAGGGATGTACTTTGCTTGGGGAAAATAAGGTAGGAAAAGAAACATTTTAATAAGCACGTGCATAGGAGTTGGTGGGGGGAAAGTGTTGCTAGCCATTAATGATGTCGTGGGGACATTTTCCTGGATGATCACTCCACTGCAACTCATGCAACATCAAGACAGGAATAGAAGTGCTTGTGGGGGGTGCAGTGTGAGAATTTTACTGTGGAATAACTAGAATTTTTTTTACCCTTTTAAAAAACAGTTTTGAACCAGCTGCCTCTTCCATCACCTTTACCTGCTACAACAACGAAAAGCCTGCTTTTTAATGGACGAATTGCAGAAGAGGTGAACTGTCTTTTGGCCTGTAGGGATGAAAATTTGGTTTCACAACTTGTACACAGCCTCAACCAGGTGTCAACAGATCACATGTATGTACTTTTTGATACTTGGTATATGAATGCCAAAATAGTTGGTGGGGTGTCTAAAATTCTGTATGTTATAGGGTTGAATGTATATGGTTCTGTATCTTCCAGCAGTTGGTAATTGTTAGCTAATGCTGAATATTTTTGGCTTGAGACCAACAGTAACTTTTATTTTGAGCTTTGTGTCCAGAATCTGTTTCCAAAGAAGCAATATAAGTTTTGATGGGACCTGAAAATGTTTAGTTTGAAATTGTAATAGATGGTAGGATCTGTCAAGGGGACAGATCCTACCATCTTTTACAAAACCGTACCAGAATCTTGTTGTTTGCTAATTTGCAGGTTATGTAGACACAATTTGGTGGATGGCAAGAATCCATCAAGAACAAGCGAATTGTGTGTTTTATTTACTTAGCTGAAAGGAAGGTGAGAAAAATATAGTACACTAAGCCAGTGGTCTTCACAAATCTGGCATCATACTACTGTTAGTGAACAGTCACCTGTGTTATCCAGCTTTGGTATCTTGATCTGCTTGTGGTATGTAAAAGGTATCCTCATTCATAGGATTATCTTCTGAACACACTTTTAAAAAGTTTGATCTGAGTGGAGATTTATACCCTTTGCCAGCTGGGTTCTGGTAGTGTATTCCTGGGGAGGAAGCTAGATCTGATTATAGCGGCCTGATGAGAAGTCCTGGTAGGGTTTTGTCCATAGATCCTTGATTAAATACATAATCAGATCTGTGACTAGATAAGAAGAGTTCTGATAGTAATAATTTGATTTAGTTGGCATGCATGTATGGTCCAGGAAACTGGAGCATGAAAGGTGCCTTCTCATCCAGACACAGTTTTCAGAGATGAGTACCAGAAGAGCAATACTAGACGTGGATTCTAGTTGCAGGATAAATTGGACAGGTGTAGGCCAGAGGAAGCAAGCAAATAGGTAGGATTCAAATGGGTTCTGTGCATTATTTGCAGGGTAGGACATAGTGGATCACCAAGCTTGGGCTGCACAACATGCCTTAGCATACATGCACCAAGAAACGGCAGTGGATTACTGCGACGTTTGAAATGCCTGCTATGATCTCCCAGACTGCTGCTTCTCTGTGATAAGTTCTCTGTCAACACTTGAATTTGACTGTGGATCGAGGAAAAAGGGTGTTGATGCTTGTGAATAGCAGCTGAGAAATTAAGGCGAACAAAGTAGCCCGGTCTCTAATAGGAGTGGAGATCAAGGCATGATCTGATGGGTTGTGACATTTTGACTTCTCAGTGTTTATGAACAGTTTTTACAGGCCTGCAATGGTCATTAGAACGACATTGGTGGAAATTAATATAAAACTGGTATTTATGGTTTGGTAATTCTTATACTGTTGGGTTTATTGTTTTTGTATTGTTTTTACTCTCTGTGCTATATCAAGCAGATCTCTGGTGAGGCAGCATATAAGTAAATAAACTGGGAATGGGCTGTGGATCAGTGGTAGAATATCTGCTTGGCATGCAGAAGGTCCCAGGTTCAATCCCTGGCATCTATGGTTAAAAGTACCAGGCAGTCGGCAATGAGGAAGACCTCTACTGCAGACCTTGGAGAGCTGCTGCCAGTCTGAGCAGACAGTACTGAGCTTGACGGACCAATGGTCTGATTCAGTATAAGGCAGCTTTATGTGTTCAACTCTACATTCCTTTTATGGTGATGACATTTCACAATTCGAGCAATTGCATTAACTTTCCCATCTCTCATAGTAGCCATATTATCGGTAGTGTGTTCTTAATAGGCACAATAGATTCTTGAAATAATGCAGGGATGGGGTAAAAATGCTACTTTTGTATGTTGTTTGAACAAACAAATATTAATATCAACAAGACCTCTGTGAAGAGTTTGAGAATTGCTCTTTATAGAGGAAAGATTTCAAACTCTTTATGTTACAGAAGTGCCTCTGTTTGCTGGTGGTCATTTATTACAAATGTTTCTGTTTTGGTAAGAAGCTATATTTTAAAAGCCTTATATGCTTGTCTTTTTGATATCAGAGAACTGAAAGATAACCTTGGCAGCGATGATCCGGAAGGAGATATACCAGTCTTGCTGCAGGCTGTCTTGGCAAGGAATCCTAATGTTTTCAGGGAGAAAAGCATGCAAAATAGATATGGGGTACAAAGTGGTGAGAGTTCTTTTTATTAATTTCACTATAATTTGTATTAGGAACTAGGTTGCGTTCTGTTGTTTGTAACAGTGTAAATGGGACAAACTGATATAAATTCATATATTTGCTTTGCTTTATTACATGATAGAGGCAATGGGCATTCTGGACCCTCTGTTGTAGGGCATGAAAAAAATTCAGATGAAACTATACAAATGATTTCTCCCTCTCAAATGAGCAAGTACATCAGTTGCTAGCAGAAGTTCCTTTCATGGAGCTGGATTATGCAATTGCAAGGATCATGGGACCTACGTGGACTAACAGCTACGCAGGTCGGGAGGCTGTAGTGCGAAGGGGGAAAGGAACGGAATTGGTCTCTTCTTCCTTTTGTGTAAGCAAAGCTGTAGTGATGGGAGAGGCAGAAAGGGAAGCCCCCCCCCCCCCCCGGATCCTTGACCTTTGTGGTTGTTAGTCCATGGAAGTTCTGTGACCTTGGGAATAAAGTTTCCCAAGTTTAGAAAGTAGGAGAAGGTCCCCAAGTGTCACTGCCTTCTGCTGATGGATTGTGGGATCCAACCTATGTGTTTTCCTATAGTGCCTGGCATAATGTTGGCAGCAGATGATAAGCAGTTATAAACTAGAGCTGTCTGAGGTTTATCCCCAGCCAAATCTTTTATTTAGGACAGTCAGGCAGCTATTGATTTCACAGTGCTTGCAGATATGTGCATATGTCATATTTCTTTTATCCGAGTCTTTTCTGGATAATGGCTAATTTTGTAAACATGGCACCATAAAAATGACAGTTTGGGACACTAACAGAACAAAGAATTAAATCAACGATGAGAAAATGTATGTATATGACTTATACAACTTTCTCTCTCTCGTTTTAGGCATGATGATGCCGCAGTACAAACTTTCTCAGAATTCCATGCACGGTAGTCCTGCATCTTCCAATTATCAGCAAACCACTATCTCTCATAGCCCTTCCAGGTAACTTGTCACATGGGGTTTTAATTTTGTTTGGAGCTTTTTCCTGTAGGTTTCATATGTAGGTCTAGGTGCTCAGTTTATCCTTGTTCTAACTGCTTTCAGCTTTAACTTGAGAAGTGATTTGAGAACACTTTGTGTCATCAGTTCTTAGCATTTGCTAATACAGACAAGTACAAAGCAGTAGATTAGTGCAATTTATGGTCTAATATGTAGCCACGAAAGTGGCTCCAAATAACATTTATAGAGGATAACAGCAAATATGCTATTAGTTTATTGGTCTTGCAATTGTTCACCACTCTTCCCCCTCTCGGTATAAGTAATAAGACAGAGAATCTCTGGCTAACATATCAGCTGGAGCCCTCACATTTATAAGAGTTTTATACAAGTTCATTATAAAAATTAGTAAGCAGTATAAATTCTAAGTAAAAGTTAATTCAGGATTCAAATAAAACCTCTCAGAACTCTACTCCCCCTTTATTCTGAAGCACAGGGATATATACTGGTAGGGCTATGGGATAATATACAGCTATTGTAAGCATTACCAAAGAACTTCAAACATGAGAAACTCCTATATCATAACTGACCTGAATGCCCAGCTAGCCTGATCTCATCAGATCTCTGAAGCTGAGCAGGGTTGGCACTGGTTAGTACTTGGATGGGAGACTACCAAGGAAGTCCATGGTCACTGCACGGAGGCAGGCATTGGACATCTCTTGCCTTGAAAATCATATGGGGTTGCGATAAGTTTGGCTGCAACTTGACAACACTTTCCACTACTAATTACATACCTGTTTTCAATAGAGAATAACTGTCGCTGAAAGTAGAGAATGATGTCACTGAAAGGCCTTAGGCTAGTCACCTGCAACTATAGGCAACTCTCACGACTTAATTAGGACACAATGCAAATTGATGTTGTTTTACCAAGAGAGAGAGAGAAAAAAACAGCTATTTTTTCTTGTGCTCAATTATAGTTTTTATGGCCAGTTGTAATTCTAACAACTTCATCAGGAGCACAGCAAGGTCTGAATCTCCCAACCCCTCAGAAGCCCCTGAACCTCCCCTGTTGTCCTATTCCCTCTCACAAACTTAGCTGGTGGCAGGCATCTGCCTATCCTTCCTCTCCCTCTCTGTGTGAGTTGGGGGGGAACCTGGAGGATAGTGTTTTCTCAGGGCTCGTTGCACATGGGCCTTTACTGATGCATCCTTCAAGGCCTGGCAGGGAGGCAAAGGCCTCCATAGAAACATGAAGCCTTGCTCTTTGCCACCATTTTAGTTTGGGAGAAGGGAAAGAAGTATGGCCTGAGAACCAATAGTACTTGGGGACATAATGGACACTTTGTACTTAGGAAGACATTAGAGACCACCAGCATTCACAATTCTGAGCCTGGAAGTTACAAAGTTCAGCACAACCATTGCTGTCAGCCTAACCTACTTCACAGAGGTTTTGTGAAAATAAAATGGAACAACTCAATATATATATATATATATCTTACCATGATCACCTCAGAAGGAGGACAGGATATAAACATTATTGAAAATAATTACGTTTTGTGGTGATAACTTTTTTATGTTTTAATTGCAACCCCCAAACAGAAAGAAATAAAAAAGTCAAGTGATAATCATTTATAAAAGGTTTCCAAAAGTATGTCCATGCACAACTGTCCTGTATATGCCATAAATGGAAATGTTGCTAATAATAAGGTTTTAAGGTCCTCAATCCACTGGATTACCGGAGGTGGGCATTTATCTCTCCAGTGTTGTAATACAAGTCTTTTAATAACAGTAAAGGCATGGAGGGTCCATTTTTGTTAACTGTCAGTTAGCCTTGAAGAAACAGACAAATGATTTAAAAGTACATAAATATTTGCAGAGATTGGTGAATATACTAGAACGAAATCGATATGAGTAATTACTTCCTCTCCAAAAGACTGAATAACTGAACAAGTCCAAAGCATATGCTTAAGAGCAGTGCCAGCAGTTAGACAGTCATTTACTTTAAAAGGCACTGTGGTGTCCAGTATATCCTAAACATAATTTTCAGCTGAGTAAATCACAGCTTGAGATACATAGAAACAGCGGGTATAAAATTTAGGACTATATCCCATTGCTTTCTCAAAACAGGATAATTTAGCTACTTATTCCATTTCATTTGAGACTTTGTGTGTCATATTTACTAATTAACAAATATTCATAAACAAATATTGTAGGCATCATTTTTTGTATTGGTTCAATGAGAATTTCTATGAGTAAGGGAGATTCGGAAACATTTAGTGCTGCAAGGCCATATTTAGATACCAACAGATGTTGCAGTTGTAATATTGTTCAGCAGAGGTTGACAGGCCATGTCTAGTCCTTCGCTGAGAAAATCACAAAAAAAATCACCTTCATAGTCTATTGAATTCATAGTCAATGATTTGTGATGGTGTCTTGTGTTTATTGTATAAAACCATTTCTGGTTTTGAAATTGGTTCATGTACGGTAACTATAGGTAAACAATTTTTGTATTTGATTTTATATACATATTTATTTGGATTTTATTTTCAGTCGCTTCGTGCCACCGCAGTCAAGTTCTGGTAACAGGTTTATGGCACCACAAAACAGCCCAGTGCCTAGTCCATATGCTCCTCAAAGCCCTGCAGGATACTTGCCATACTCACACCCTCCAAGTTACACGCCGCACCCACAGATGCAGCAAGGTAAATACTGTCTCCTTGGGTCGTCACTATTTGCATTAAGTTAGTCTGTATCAATTTCTTATACTCTGTAATACAGTTGTAGCTGCTTCTCATAACACAACTTCCATATTTTGGTAAGGGAAAAAAGCAAGCAAATATACAAACATTAAGCTAGTTGATTTTTTTTAAGAAACTGCCTGATGATTCTAGCTGTCTTTCATGGGAACTATAAAATGAGAGAGAGAAAGACACTCACTCTGAGATAAAGCAATTTTTTTTACTAATGCACCAAACGCACACAATACAAATCTTTCTTCTTATCAAACCAGCATGCTCATATTGTCTTTTCACTTCTCAAACATATCTATTTAATGAACCTGTTTCTTTCTTTATAATGAATGAGTATATTTTGCTTACTGTTCTTTAAATTATATTTAAAACTATTATAAACTGTGGCTGCTTTCAGATATCACAATAAAATGTGGTTTGAGTAAACACAATTTTATTATGGTACCCACATGTAGGCTGCCCAACAAACTCTGGTTTGTTATTTGGTTCCCTAACTTGTTTACTGTTTAAGTGTTAACTGATTTTTAATTGTGACTGGGAAATACAAGGGAGCTTAGGATGGCAGTCACAATTTCTTCTTGGCGATGAGAAAGGAGCCAACCAGTAAAGTTAACTGGCATTGACAGTCAAACTGTGGTCTGTTCAATACAGCTGTTAGACTAAGTTGGATTTCTGCATCAGACTAGTTTAAAACAGTTTTGGTGACATCTGAATAGAATCTATGGGTTGAAATTTGTCACACCATTTCAGTTTCCAGCTGTTGCTCTCCATTTTGTAATATAGGACCAAGGTACAGAAAGGAGAGCTTTTATTACATAAATAGATTGATTGTAACAATATTTCAATTTATAGTATCAGGAAAAACAAATGTTGCAACAAAGTATAGATTACTTTTGTTTTTGCAGCTTTTCCAGAGAGAACAATCTCTCCCCTACCCAGTCCAGACACACACTTTGTATTTACAAACTTTTAATTAGTTGCTGTAGATTTTCCGGGATGTGTGGCCGTGGTCTTGGCATTGTAGAACCTTATGTTTTGCCAGTAACTGTGACTGGCATCCTCAGAGGTATAAACACAGAAAGATGGAATACTCTCTGTGTTAAGGTGAGAAGAAAATGGTAGGCAGTAAAAACAAACCCAAACCTTAGAGTACTTGTGGGAGATCTCTCTCTCTCTCTCTCTCTCTCTCTCTCTCTCTCTCTCTCTCTATATACAACAATTACTCCTCTCTCTCTGTCTCTCTCTGTCTCTCTCTGTCTCTCTCTGTCTCTCTCTGTCTCTCTCTGTCTCTCTCTGTCTCTCTCTGTCTCTCTCTGTCTCTGTCTCTCTCTCTGTCTCTCTCTCTCTCTCTCTCTCTCTCTCTCTCTCTCTCTCTCTCTGTTTTTATAAGCAACAATTACTCCTATCAATACTTGTTTTAAGGTTATGAGAAGCTTTGTAACTGTTTCACATGATACTTTACCAATATGCAAGTGTGGGGAAAGCCCATTTATAACATGGATGTATGAACAGGGGTGTTGGTTGGAGGTTTTTTTGCATCTTTTACTATGTATTGGCTTCCACTCATTGTTTCCTAAAGTGTATACTTGAATGAATGTGGTACAGTGTTTATGTTGCAATGTAAAAAGCTGCTTCCTGCATTCAGAAGTGAAAAGCTTCAAGACATAGATGACTCTTCAGCAAGTCTGATAACAAGGCTTGAGAGCTTAATATAGAGGATCTCACATTAATTAACTGGTTTGAATCAATGTGGGTGTAACAGTTGCACAGAACAACCCATGAGCTATGCAAGGCAGCATGTCAAATTACAGTCATTTTGTGATACTAGCCTTGTACTCCTATTTATTTAAAACATCTATAAGCTTGCCTTTCTCCCAGATAACTGTTATTCCAGCTGATTTTGGTTGGTTTAGACTGGAGTAATCTGCATAGGTTTGCAGTGTAATCAGCATGTTGACTGGAGTTTGTTTCTAGTAGAAATATTTGAGAGTTGTAGTAATCAACTCTCCATCTGTTTGAAGTATTTCCACCTTAGATTTCCTTTTTTTAAAATGATATCATTAATCAATGGAGTGTAACAATTTTGTACATCATCAACTCACAATGACACTATAAAGACTACCGTGTTTCCCCGAAAATAAGACACTGTCTTATATTTATCTTTTCTCAAGAAGACACACTAGGGCTTATACCACAAATGCATAGAAATCCTGCTAGGGCTTATTTTTTGGGTAGGTCTTATTTTCGGGGAAACAGGGTATTGAGATTAAATGCCCCCCCCCCCCGACTTGTCTTAAAGGCCTCTTCAGTGTACACATGATGGATGTGTTTCTTGTGCAGGAGCCAGCATGCACAGACTTGTACTATTCATATATTACAGTTCCATGGTGGGACAATTGTCAGGGATGCTTTAGGCTGATCCTGCATTGAGCAGGGGGTTGGACTAGATGGCCTGTTTGGCCCCTTCAAACTTTGTTATTCTAAAGTAGACAGTGAGGGTTCCAGGGGGGTACTGTCATGGGCTGGGCTGGCCTGAGAGGCAGAAGTCAGGTCTGGTCTGGGGGTCGTAGCCAGGAGAGACAGAACAGGAGCCGAGTTGAGAGAGTGGTCATTCAAAGCAGAAGGTCAGGAAGCCAGAAATCCAAACAGGAGTGAGGTCCAAGAGCAGGAGCTGAGGGTGGATGCAAGGCCAGCATGGATGCGACTCGTTGCTTCCACAGAGAGCCCACTCCCGAGAGGGAGCTATATAGGCCTCCGGCTGTGCTTCCCTGAGTGGCGGTGCTGCTCCTGTTAGTGCTCAGGGCTTGGCGCTCACCTTCCCTGCAGGCAGGTTGCCAAGTTCTTGCGGAGCCGCTCCCTCAGCCGAGCCACCTGCGGAGGTGAATCCGGCCTCATCACCTGCTGCAGGACTAGGTGTGGGGGTTACTGACTTGGGCACTAGTGGGGGCAAGCTGTCAACTCCCGAGGTGACAGAGGGGCCAACTTCCAGCTCTGGTGATGATGGTGATGCTGGCAACTCCAGCTGCGCTGCCAACTCAGGCGGGGGCCTGGCACCATTGTCCATGACAGGTACCAGGCACAAAAGTTCAGATTTGGGGACAATGCTTGTTTAGTTGTAGGAGTACTTGAAGGTTGAAGTAGTGCTGCAATTCCACTTTTGAAAGAAGTTGTAAATGCTTAAATAAAGATACTAAAATCATTGCTGAAATATATACTTGTGCAAGCTAAAAGACATTAAAAGCAAACGTTTTCAACACTATTATCTTATTTCAGCTTCGGTATCCAGTCCCATTGTCTCAAGTGGGATGAGGAATATACATGAAAATAAGGTTACAAGTCAGTTGTCTGGAAGTTCAGCCAATCATCATACTGATAATTCTAGACATGGCTCCAGTGAAGACTACCTACAGATGGTGCACAGAATAAGCAATGAAGTATGTAATATACTACTGTTTTAACATAAGCATTTCATTTTTCAAATACCTCAGTTGAAGTTAGTCCTCCAGCTGTATTTTTTTATCACTGAGATGTGGTTAAATGTTTTTGTACTGAGGTACTCATATTGTCTATTATAGAGATGAAGGTTCTCTACACATTATTAAAACATTAAACTCAGGTGTTTTCCCAAGTCTCAGTTTTATAAATTATTTGACTGAGTGATACAGGAGCTGCAATTGGCTTATGATGCACCTGTTCACACAAAAAATACAAAGTAATTGCAGAAGTGCTCATTTCTAACTGTTGACTAATATGATTCTAGGATGGAGATTCTTCAATAAGGAACGCTGCATCATTTCCCTTGAGGTCTCCACAATCAGTGTGCTCCCCTGCTGGAAGTGATGGAACACCTAAAGGTATTTTTAGTGCGCTGTCAAACACCTGTAGAGCTCTAGACATATGCTAAAAGTACAGGACAGATGGATCATTCAGATGAAACTAGAAAACCCTCTTGCATTATTAAAACATCATTTTGGGTCCTAAATTAAAACCTGTTTAGCATTTGAAGTGGTATCTTCAAAATTGCTAATCTGGATTCTTTAAGAACACTTTGTCCATGTGGAAAGTTAAACTATATTAACCACACATTTAAATGTTTATCATAATTTAAATGCACAATTGCATCTTAGTCCTCTGAAGTACCATAAGATAAAATGATGTATAATTATTAGAGATCTGTTCCATTGAATTTCTACATTGTTGCAAATAAAATTCCAATTTATGATTTTTTGTACGGATGATGTGAAGTTAACATCAGTAGCTGTTCTTGGGCTGGATCCTGCCTAGCTTTTCTGGCACAAGAAAGAGAGGGCTGCCCCGGCCCCCCTTCCTGGCAGTTTTGCCTCACAGTTCCCTTGATCTGTGACATAACCTTTTCTGCAGTGGAAAGGTGCCACTTCTCCATCTTACGAGATCAGGATAGCTGGTATGATTCATCCTCTTATCTTTTAAAAAATTGTAATCCATGATAGACCACACAGGCCTTTTGTTGTGTCCTGCCATTTGTCTGATAGTCCCTGTTTGTGTTTTGTAGTCCCAGGGAGACCATGCAAACAAGAGATTTATTGAGGTCCTGGTGGGCTTGTATGGTGACTGATAGGTCACCTGCTTTTCAAAACTGCTGTTCTGTGCTGCAGTTCCTCCAAAACCCTAAACTATGGTCCTCCCAAATAGTGATTCTAGTTCCATCAGCATGGCCTGATGTCACTGAACATCATACGATTGAAAAGTATTCCTAATGAGAAGTATTTTTTGGAAAGCATTTACTTGTTGTCCTTGTGCTGCAAAATCAGTAAATAGGGAAGCAGCTAGATAGAAACATTTTATTTTTTCCTTTGTAATAGTATAAATTCTTCAGTCACATCTGTGGAAAAGAAATGTATTTCTGACCATTTATCCATCATAAACTTTTTATTAATATTTTGGCAATACAATACATCAATAAAATAACATTAACTTCCACAATTTTCAAAGTATTTTAAATACTAAGCAGTAGAACCATAATATCTTCACATACAGAATTAATTTGAGAAGTGTTTTCTAGAAAGAGTATTAGTTTCAGCTTCTGCGTTATTATAAATCAATTTGTTTATTTCTGACCATTTATAAAGTTATTGATGAGTAGTCTGCTTGACAGTTTCTGTTAAACACCATCAATGTGGAAAAGTTTCAAGATTCTCAAATCTTCAGTTGAACCAAAGTGTGTACTTAGTGCAAATTACCTATAGAAATTTTACTGTCTATTGTAATGAGTTTGAATGTGTGGCAGGCTGGTGACAAATGTATGCTGAGGCAGTAGATGGCTGGCATTGCTGCTGTTCCACATTAAAGACACTTCTTAATGGTTAGAAGCAGAATTTTAGTCTCTTTGCATGTGTAGTTATAAACTTTTGAGGCTTTGTGGAAAGAGAGTTGTGTGCCTGGGGAGCTGAGCTCATGCCAAGGATACTTCTTTTCTTGCCCCCTTTGTTGAGTCTGATATGCTGGGGAGCGATTAAGAAGCTGCTGGAAGCTGACCAGAGACACGAAGGGAAGAATGGGCACGAGGAGGAAGGCAGTTCCTAATTTATGCCAGTCAGTCTTAGGTGGTATACAAAGAAGGAAGCTTTGAGTAGTTTATGGTCATCTCAGTATTTTTGTCTAGCGCTTATGAGAAGTTTGATGACAGCTTCTCTATAGGTAATCGAAGTTTCCTTGAGTTATCAGTCACACTCACTAACTCAGATGTGATGTTGATGCTTTGGTGGCAGTTCTGCTTTTTAAAAGGCTGATTATTTTGACGTATCCAACAATAAAGACACAAAAGGTTACATAATCATTAGCTAATCACCATAACTAAGTATTCAAGGGGCTTAATATTATGGAAGTTTGACTCTTATCCAGCCAGATCTCCACATACTACATTGGCATATGGTAGTGCATTTATAGTGGAAGTGTATAATTTTCAGCTTTCTACAATTCCTAAAAATTCATCCAGGTACCGAATTGTATTAATTTGCATAATGAATTTTCACAAAATTGCACACTCAAAATACACTTTCAGTTTTTCCTTTTCAAGTTTGCATTCTGTCAAAAAATATCACAAATATTCCAGAATTGTGCCATAACTCACTTGGTGACAAGGGTTCAACATTTCCATCGCAAACACTTACTGAATTTAAGTGCATGAACACATACATGGTAGGCCACTTGGATTGTCCTGCCTAATGAATAATAGCCACCATTTACCCATCCCAAAGTGGTAAAAACTTTGTTGTTATAGTGGATTCTCAGGTGAGTGAGATCCCAGGTGAGAGTTAAGAGGGAGTGAAGGAAAATGTTGGTTCAGCATTCATTTATTTCGGAAAGTGGTATGTGTTGCACTGATGCGTGAGGATGCTTCAGTGTGTTTGAACCATGAGCAATTCTACATTTGCAGATGTTGAATAAGATTCAGTATTCCAGTGATATGAGCCGGTTTGAAGTACTTTGCCTTAAACTGAAGGTTAAATACAAGGTTTCATATTCCATTGAAGCTGGATCATCTGCATGAGGATTGTAAATTGCAAAACTACTAATCTTCTATGATTTCTAAAATGATAGAAATGTTTCCTTCAGTAAAATGATCAAGCAAGTAGTAAAGACTTCAGTTTTTCAAGAGTTAAGATCAGTAACTGTCGATGAAGAGGAAGAATGGTAAGGAAGTTTTCTCACAATAGAAATTAAGGGAGAATCCTGTATTTGAAGGCTGAACTGAAGCCCAAGGCCTAGACTGTTTTATCACGATTTTTATAGCAGATAAATCCCTAACCAATGAATGTGGTGGATTTTTTTCCTTTGTACAATTAAACCTTTCTACTAGATAGTCTTCTGACACATACTCACACATGAACACATATATATGAAGTCCTCAGTTATTATACTTTACCTTCAAGGTATCGAAGCAAGAAAGAGTTGGTAGTTATATGATTCAAGAAGGTAGTAATATAGCTAGCAACTATATAGCTAAATACCTTAGGGACCATCTATGCTGGTTTTTGGACAACATTCACATTGGAACATCTTGGTAATAAGCTCATGTGATGAGTGATTCCGCAAAACAAAATCAACATAGAATAAAGACCCATTCATACAGAAAAATGGACAAGTTTTGGACTCTGGTATGCAGCTGGATTAAACATTCATTGACCTTGGATTCAATTCTGGATGCTAGGTGAGGGCTTGACGGGTCCTTTCCAGTTGTGAACCATTCCCGGCTGAAGGGAAAAAGAATGCACTGTCCACAGTGAACCATTTCTTCAGTTGGTGGAAATAGCTCATGTAGTGGCAAGACTTACATTCTTAGGATCCCAAAGCATGTACCATGTTGCCAGTCTTTTATGGACGAGGAAGGGAACCAGGCATCACAGTGAAGTTGAATTCAACGGTAGAGACTGTGCAGTGTCTCAGAGATGAAGGAGCATCATCTTAAGAGAAGATAATGTTAGTACCTACATGCCTGTTGGGAAAAGGTAGAGAAAAGAAGTCTGTATATCAAAGTGCAATAGAGTTATTACTTCACTAGTGGAATGCCTCTTGATGAAGCAGTAAATCTTTTCAACTTTGAATTGTTTCTGTATGTGAAAGTTGCTGATACCAAGCAAGCTGCAACTCCCCATAGTCGGATATGTTGAATGGCTAGCCATGAAGGTCTGAGACCCAAGAAGCAAACCAGAATTTATAAGAAAATGTTCCTACTCACCAGAGAGTCAGATTCTTTGTGAAATACTTAGCTAAGTATAATCCCATCATAGAAGTTTTCAGGTATATCATCGTACCTGGTGAAATATCTGGAAAAAGAGACTCCTGCTTCTTTCTAAAGTGCACTTATAAATTAGCTGACGCCTGCTTATAGACTCAACTTTACTAAATTCTACAGTCATCTGCAAAAGAAGAAGAGACGACCTGTAATCATCCCAGATTGAGTTTAACCGTGCTTTTTAATGGAAGAGAAGTACTATCCTCCACTACTAACCCCTTTTCTAGCGTTTTCTAGGTGCAACCAAAATAGGCTATGTTACTGAACATCCTTTCTAGGCAGGTTAACTGCATTGCAAGCATTGTAAGGAAGGGAATCCCTTGATTTCAGCTTGTTCAATTGGTGAACTGTTTCTGCCTCAAAGTGGCTCACAGGTCCCTAGCTGGAAATTTTTTGTTAGGAGGACAATTTTTTTCCTAAGGGGGCAGTTCAGCATGATGGAGAGCAGCCCATTATGTGTCTGTACAGAACTGCCATGCTTATACTTCTAAATAATTAAGTGGTATATCACACAAAAATGTTTCATTTTTCTTACAGAGATAATTACATATAGGACATATTGAGCACTCATAACAAGTAACAGACAATGTACATTTTCCAACTGTTCAACTCTGAAGTTTAACAAGACATGGTATAAGAGATACTACGCAGGCTAGATTGGGTTAGACCACATAAATGAGCTTTCATACTGCACCAAGAGATATTGGGACAGAAAATCTGGTAATGGCTGTTCTCCCGGTCAGTAAGTGTGTAATAGGAGTGTGCATTCGATATATACCAAGCCAAATAAATACGCGAAAAATACCTTAATGGTATTTTTTAATCTGATTTGGCTACCAATCTAGTTGACACTGAATAAAAGCTGATATTATTTGGCTTTTATTTGGGCTCCGCTTCACTTGCCGAAATGGCGTGAATTCACCCACCTTCCGTGTGAACTCGGGCCACTTCCAGGTTCCTCATGTGGGTCTTGGCTTTGCAAAAGCCATTTAAAGGGAAAGTTCCCTTTAAATGGCTTTTGCAAAGCAAAGCCATACATGTGCCTCCCCTCCCTAAGTCACACTGCTGTGGGGGCACGCGTCAGCGAGTGAAGGGAAGGCATTTAAAGCCTTCCCTTCACTTGCTGAGGTCTGCTGCCATGGTACCGTACAACTTAATTAGGGAAGGTATTTGAAGTTTAAATACCTTCCCTTCTCTCCCTGAGTTGGGGCAGTGGCATGCTTCAGTGAGTGAAGGGAAGGTATGTCTTTAACAGCCACTTGATCTGAAGAAATCAGCAGGTGATGCTTCAGGTGGCATGGGAATAAGCCATATTGCCTATAAATGCCTAAACATGAAGTTGCTGTTAAACAGAGAAGGATAAAGATCTATTTTCATGCACCTCTGGGAAAACCATTTGATGGCATTTTAACTTGGACATGTTTAGAGGTTTGGCCAAATTAACAGGTTGCTGTACCAACAACTGAAGGTCTATGAAGGGTTAATTTTTCACAGAGCCATAGAGCCTTGAGTGACAGGCTGGTGTTTCTGCCCTTCCAATCCGATTGCTTAGAGCAGCCTGTCACTCAAGGCTGTCTTGTTGTGTGAAGAATTAACCCTTCGCAGTCCTCTGGTTGTGGGTACAGCACTTCTAAGCCTCTTACGAAGTCTGTCATAACCAGATTCAGAAAAACGGAATGAAACAAAAATGAAGGCAAAAGATATGAAAATTCTCCCAAGACTCAGCAGGAAAAAACAAACATATACATGCACAGCAATCCGACCTGCGGAGGAAGTTCCCCCAACCTCCGTACTTAGCGGTACCACTTCCTTGGAGCTCCAAGCCAGGCTTCCACAGCCCACCGATCATTTTCAGGCTGCCATCTTACAAGGAAACAACTGGAGGCATCCATAACCACTGCAAACTTGTCGGTCTACTCCAGTGGCCTCCAACCAGCCAGTCGGTCGGTTTATTAGCCGCATCAAGAGCTGATTCCAAGGCAGTACTTACCTGCCAGGAGGAGACCCCATAAGGCTAAGAGGGAAACACCAGTTACTTTGTTAGCGAGAAGCCCGTAAAGGAAAGCTGAAGGTGCCCACCTTGTCTCAAGCCCAGATGGCTGAGAAGGCCAAGAATGCCTTTCTAGACCATCCCAGAAGAGAACGTGCAACTCTTCTGAGTACCATGATGAAAAGAAAGCTATCGAATGTGCTGGACGGCAGTTTGGTGGGGTAGGGAACATTCGGGGTGGGGCCATCACCTTTGTCAGTCTCCCTATGGCTATGGGCCTGTGCTGTCTTCTCCCATACATTCCTGCCCAGCAATTAAGATCATGGGAAAATGCCCTCCTGACTGTTCCACCAATTAAAGATGCTTATTTGGTGGGTACAAGTGGCAGCCCAAGAATTATAGAATAACCTCTCCATGGAGGTGTATCTAGCCCCCTCATTGTTGATCTTCGGGAGGTTATTGAAGATGGTTTTATTTCAGGACTGCATTTTGATTGATTTAGCTTTCATTAGTGGCAGTCCTAAATTGGAGTTTTTAAGCTGTGATTTTATGGTTTTTATAATTATTATTTTATTGTGCTGTTATAACGTTTTATTTATATTGTAAGCTGCCTTGAGTTCTGCAAAGGAGAAAGACAGCTAATAAATGTTTAAAATAAATAAACAAAATCCCTAATAAAGATAACTGCTTCCTGATAATGAACTCACATGTCATTTGAGTGCTGTTACTTGATGTGCATCCCCTTAACTTTTGCTAAACGTATCTAACACTAATCATAACACTAACAAATATATATATATATATATTTAAAAACAAACCACCAAAGATGCAGAACAAAAATAAAATTTAACTGATGATTCATAAATATTAGCAAAAGATAGACCACCCCCCGCCTGCCCATGCAAAACTAACGTTGGGCAGCTCTGTTTGAGAAGCTAAAGATGTTTAGACACAACATTCTCGTAAGAATCAAACAACTGCCAAACAGTCTTTGTTTGGAACAAGTGAACAGTGTGGATAAAATACACTACTCTGAAATACGAAGTCTCTGAAGAGGACATCAAGGAATTTCCCATTTTTTGTGGTGGTGTTTCAGGAAGCAAACATACCCCTCGTGCATAAAAGCTTTGAGAGTTTTAGCATTATTTAGGAATCAGAATGATAGTACTCCAGATAAGACAGATGTTCAAATGTCATGACGGACCAAACTGCTGTAGAGTATCACAAAAATACATGCTGGAGAGTGGGGAAATGGCAGTGAAGTTAAAACAGCTGACAGAATATAAAAAGCAAGTAGAATGAATGGTGGGGGATAGGGGCAAAGATACCCTTTGCTTTTAATGTAGAATTTGATTTCTCCCCTTACTACATTTCCCTTGTTGATATTTCTATGAAGAAATTTCAGTTCTGGAATAACTTCTGTTAGTTTGTTAGGGGTTTTTTTCTTTTCTTTTTCAGAACACAATTTAACTGTGTATTGCTAAGGTGCTGATGAATGTGCTTGTTTTTGAATGTCATTGTAAACTTTCTCATGCTTCTAATGCAAATTCTCAATCACTGTACTTCGTTAGTATATTGTGAGACTTCATCTTCTCACCTCTCTACTTCAGTGGAAGAGCTTGCTTTTCATTGTTGTGTCTCCTTAGACACCTGTTTAGATAGAAGGGTGAGTTGTGTTCAGTTAAAATGTCACAAACAAATGGTTTGTGATAGGCACAACCCTGATTCATTTTGGACACTTCTACTCCCTCACTCTTCAGTGAAAAGGTGCATTGTATTACGGGCAGGACATAATAGCAAGCACTCTGTGTCTTCTTGTGAAAGGTATTGATAGAGGTTCTTAATGCATTGCATATAGGAGTGTGCAATTTTTTATCAGTATTTTTCATTTGGGGTCTATTGGACCCCAAAGAATTTTCGTATTTTTGAAAAATCCTGGATCCCAATATGGTATAGTATTTGGATCTGAGGTTTTTCAGAAATCCCCAATTTTTAGGGGGGTCCAGTAGACACAAGAAGAAAAATACTACTTTTTTTTTTAAAGCCAGCCTAATCCTGGGGCTGGCTTGGCTTGAGAAGCCAGCCCCAGGTTCTCCATACCACGGGGAGGCCTGCTCCTGCTGCATGCAGATCCTGGCTGGGATGGCTTCTCCTGTAGCATTGTTTAAACTTGCACTGCAGGAGAAGCTGGCTCCAAGATCTTCATTCAGTGGGGAAGTCTCTCCCTGCCGCCCGCAGATTCTAGCTGAAATGGCTTCTGCAGCACAGTTTAAACCGTGTTGCAGGAGAAGCTGGCCCCAGGATCTGCGTGCGGCAGGGAGATTTCTCCCTGCCGCATGCAGACCTGCAGCTGCAGGGGAAGCTGACCTCAGGATCTGCTGTGCCGTCACTAGCAGATTGCTCCTTGCTGCACAGCAGCTTTTGGGGCTGAATGCTGCATGAGAAGACAGCCCCAAGCCAAGCTCCTGGAAACAGTATGCTGCCCCCAGCACAGCTGATCCTCAGGCTGCCTTCTACAGTCCCTTTAAACTATAAAGGGATTGCAGTAGAAGCCTGACAAACAGCTGAAAGGCAGGAGCAATCTGCTCCCACCTCTCTGCTGTTTTTTGAACTACTGGGATTTTCTTGGTTTTCTTTTCTCAAAAAACCCCCAGATACATTTGGGGAGCCAAAATATACCCGAAACCAATAATTTATTTTTCGGGTAGATCTGAATGCACACCCCTAGTTGCATGAATGGAAGTGTTCTAAACAATTGTACAAGTGCAGTGATGTGCCAGAAAAAAATACTTCCTTCTGCTTATTAGAAAATAATGTTTCCAGCTGTAGAAAGTATATAAGTTTCGTGTGGTTAATCTGTGTAAAGAGCTGGAAACAAATGAAAGCAAATGATCTATTTAATATTTTTAAAAGAACAAATTCACTTCTTGCACATGAAGTATTCCTCAACTGATGTGTGTTTTGGCTTTTAGCAAATTTCAAAACAGAGGGAGTTTCTGTGATATTGTGTGTGTGTTGTAGTACATTTCGCCTGTCTGCTTCTCATCATTTTGGGGTTTTGGATTCTAGTGAACTCTGGATATGTCCTAGCTTTGATAGGCCTTTAATTAACCAATATCTTTTAGTAGTTGAAGCCCTGGCCTAATTAAGTTGCTTGGTGTCAAAATAGTTTCCACCTCTTTTTAGAGTGATAACTTTCTTGGTAGATTTGGATTGCCAAGTTGATAAGAGGTAAAGGCATCTTCTACTGCAGCTGCTATTACTTTGTATTAATAAGGATTATGAGTTATTCCTCTGAATGCAATTTTTTTCTATTATGTATGTGAAAAAAATCTGTAAAAATACAAATGATTAATAAAGATTATTTTAGTGTGTTTTTATACAAATGTGAACCAACATAACTGTTCAGTTTTTCTAAATTATTGTTCTAGGATCAAGACCACCATTAATACTTCAGTCTCAGCCTCCACCTTACTCATCACCTAGAGATGTTCCCCCAGACATATTATTAGATTCTCCAGAAAGAAAGCAAAAGAAACAAAAGAAAATGAAGTTAGGCAAGGATGAAAAAGACCAGACTGAAAAGGCTGCAATGTATGATATCATTAGCTCTCCATCCAAGGACTCTACTAAACTTACGTTAAGACTCACTCGTGTAAGATCTTCAGATATGGACCAGCAGGACGATATGCTTTCTGGTTTGGAAAACAGTAATGTTTCAGAAGGGGATATTTCTTTTAATGTTCAGTATCCAGGACAGACTTCTAAAACACCCGTTACTCCACAGGATATTAATCGCCCACTAAATGCTGCTCAGTGTTTGCCGCAGCATGAACAAACCGCATTCCTTCAGGCACAACAAGTGCCTGTTTTACAACCGAACACTTCAGTTTCTGCAAAACAACCTCAAAATCCTTTGGTACAGACGCATCAACAGGTTTCGCAACATGGAACTATAACGCCATACGATGAAGTAGAATTGGATGCATTGGCTGAAATTGAACGGATAGAACGTGAATCAGCTATTGAAAGGGAGCGATTTTCAAAAGAAGTGCAAGACAAAGGTAAAAATATTGCATACATGTGCTAATATACATTTTTCTCAAAGGGGTCCTTGAAAAGTGAACCATTTATTTCATACTCTTAGTACAAGATCACTACTTGCTATTTCTAAAGCTTTAGTGATTAAAGCTGTAGGGCGACTGAGTGCTTTTGGTTCTTGAGAAAGGTGGGTTGTATTCATGTGCACGTTTAAAGGTAGTGATTTTTCTAAGTAGGAGATAGGACAGGACTGTTTGAAATACTGGTTACTAAAGGTTTTATTAGTAGAGCAAGAAATAGTTGAATATTTGAAGTTGGAGTAACGTTTATTTACATGATCACTGTTAGCAATATACGCTGTATAATGCTTCAGTAAGTAGATCTTTGCCTATTGCTTCTTTAGTATCTGAGTATCTTTGTCGCCTAGTTATATTTTATTGTTCATCTATAATAAATTTAGGAAAAATAATTCACTTCAAATTAATGAGGTATAAACATACAAAAAAATTTTTGGACATGAATACCATGAATTAAAATTAACGTTTGAATGAATGACTGTATAAAGATGTGCTTCTCCAAAAGCTGCTTGAACCCAGGTTCTCCTTTGAAGTCTCATTGCTGACACTGCTGCTGCTGTCCAGTTTGTACATTGTATAAATTACTGAGCAGTTCACTTTCGCAGCTGTAGCTGTAAGTAAATAGCAATATATGCAGCATAGCTGCTGGTTGCTCTTTAAGCACAAGTCAAACTTGGCTTCATTTATTAGAAAAGGCAGTGTTTTCTTCATGTAGGACAGTTTCATAAACTTAAATTTGGGTCCAGCTCAAATGCATCTTGTGCTTTTCTAGCTAGGGGGATCCTCCTTTTTGTATTGCTTTTGTTGCTGCCATACATGTGTTGCCACCCAGCCCCAGTATCAGGAGCTGGCATGATTGATTATTTACTGGGACCCATATATTAAAAGGAAGTGCATTATCTCTGACTGGGTACTGAAGCCCCTAAAATTATGGCGGTGATGAGCAGTGGGGACTGGGCCAGAGGAAGGGAGCAAGTGAGTGCATCAGAAGCTGTGACAGAGATCAGTGGTTGGCCTGGAGTAAATGATAAAAGATTGGGCAGCCTCAGGTGCTTCCGGCAGGAAAGAAATCTGTAGAACCGCTATGTATCAGCCGGTGGGAAAGCAGGTGCTCCTTGATGCCATGCTCAATGTAGCAAACTACAGCAGACCTGTTGCAGGGGGTGATGAGCATCATATGCCCCATTATGGTTTAGGCATGATGGCAGTGCCACTGCTGCTTCAGTGTATGCAAAGCTACTGTGTTTTCCTTCTTCTGTAGATCTAATACTTCTGATAAAGAACTGTATACTCAGATATGCTCCTTGTAAACAGCCTTATATGTGGATTTACTACATTCTTTTTTACATTTTTAGAAAAACTTTGCATTGCTTCTTCTTAGCAACAGTATATGAAATAGTGGTGAATTGTCTCCTGACACCCCGGCTTGATTCCTACCCCCTGCTTCTGTTTGAATGTGAGAGATGTCTGTGGCTTCCATGGATTTCCTTTGTAGTTTCAGCCCCCCATATTACAAAACAGCTCAGTCCTGAAGGACTCTTTCTGTAGGAACAGCTTTTGCTATAGTATAGCTGGACGAAAGAGGCAAGGAAAGCCCGTCTCTGCAAGCATAACACTGCTTGTGATTCTTTTGGTTCTACCCACTATCTTTTGTCAATAATGATTAAATACAGGAATGCTTTTTCTTATTAGAAAATACTGCTTTTTTGATAGCATATGATTTTATTCTCTGTTCTTTTGAGGGTCTGGATTCTTAGAATATGTGGCCCAAAAAGACCTTTTGTAATTTTTTAATTGAGCTTTTAGAGGTAATTTAGAAGGACCTAAGGAATTCTTAGCATTCAACGTTTTATTAAATACAAGTAATGCCAGGCCTAATTGCCTTATTTGTCACAAAACCCCTCCCCAAACCCTAAGTTTAGTAGCCTTGAAAAAAAATATTTTTATATTTCTGGATTGCAGAAGCACATATATGGGGAACATGGGTTGGAAGAAAGTACTATAGGTGTAAGTAGTTGATTGAAAACCTGTGTCCAAAAGAAGAGTGTGTATCATCATCAAACTGGACAACTATCAGCATTCTGCATGGGTTTGTGAGGTAGCTACTGCTGTTCAGTACATTTATTAACCACCTCGAGCAAGAAGAAGAAGAAGAGGAGATTGGATTTATACCCTGCCCTTCACTTGGAGTCTCAGAGTGGCTTACAATCTCCTTCCCTCGCCCTCTCCACAACAGACATCCTGTGAGGTAGGTGGGGCTGAGAGAGCTCTTTCGAGAGCTGCTCTTGAGAGAACAGCTCTGAAAAAACTTGTGACTAATCCAGGGTCACACCAGCAGCTACATGTGGAGGAGTGGGGAATCAAACCCGGTTCTCCAAGATTAGAGTCTGTGCTCTTAACCACTACACCAAACTCTGCTGGTCAGTGGATTTACCAAATTTGAGAGTGATGTAGAAGTAGAAGGACAGGCTCAGCTTCCAGTGATAGGTTGAAATTCAAAGCTGGAGGGCTTCAAAAGAAATAAAGCATAGCTGAAGGTACAAGTGGGAGAACAGTGTGTGGATCTAAACTGGGAACTGGCTAGACAGTATGACTTCAGTAAAAGATTGAGGCTATAGATTGAAGGTTAGTCTGTGTGGATAAAAGGCTAATGCCATTTTGGTTTATTAATAGTATCATAGTTCCATAATGCTGGATGTACATGCACTGTTCTATACAGTACTAGAATTCTGTGATTCCTCATTCACTGAGGTTAGGAGAAGCAATAGAATTACCAAAGCACCAGGAAAAGTTATAAACACCATTCAGAAATGACAAGCACTGTTTAAGAGGCTGTGGACTCTTCATACATGCAGAGTTGTCTTTGCATTTTGTTCTTTGTGTAAAAAGCTAGAGGCTTGAAGTATGCTCAAACATTTTTACAAAGTGCAAGTGCCAGGTTTCTGCAGTAGTTGCCACATTCTGTTCAGGGTGTGCAACAAAAATTGGTATTTTTCGGGTTCAGGTGTCCTTAACACAAAAAAAATCGGTATTTTTTCCAATATTCCCAAATTCCAATATCAATATGATATTGGGATTCGGGAAATAAATGGCTTGCTGGATTTATTTGGCTCCATTATACCGTATGGGAACCGTCCCCATAAAGTATAATGGAGAAGGGATTTAGTTCACTCACTGAGTCATGCTGCGGCATGACTCCAGACCACAAGTGAACTCAGAAGTTTACTTGCACACCCCATTCCACATGTATGGAGTTATAAAAGATTTCCAGTCTTTCCTAAGTCTTGGTGCAGTATGAATAAATTCTGAGTGAATAAAAAAGGTTAGCCCATGTTACTTCTGTGTTATAATGTTGTCCATGCTATTTTTGCCATCTTTAAATATGTGGGATTGCTTTCATTTTCCCAGCGATATGTATGATTGATTCAATAATATAGCATCCTTTGTGGTTCAAAGAGACCTGCTTAATGATAGCTGTATTTTTCTGTCTTCTGATGACATAAATTTATTATGTACATTTAAAGACTTCAGTCGTTTCCAATGAAATTACTAGACTGTATTTCTATTTGTTTACGGTTGTGTCAACATTTTTACTAAAGTATGCTTCATTAGCTTACTAACTTTAAATGTTTCCTTATAATCAGCTGTTGGTACAGAGTAATGATATGTAACTACTATTGCTAGTACAACTTCTTACAGTTTGGGGATCCAAACAGGTATATGGTGGGAAGACAGTAATATTATGAATGAATTTGGGTGTGCATGTGCGCCTGCCTTATTTAAGATCTCCTCATGCAATCCATCAGCAGATTTTTGTTTTGTAAGGGCCTGCAGGAACCAGAATCTGGTGGGGAGGGGGGGGAAGTACCTGGCAGGCCACAGTACATGCTTTCTGATTGAATTCAGGTTAGTGGATTACAGGTTGTGTGTCCTGCTATATATATGCTTTTTACAGTCAGTGATAAATATTATAATAAATATTAAACACAATTTTTCTTGTACTGAACATGAATCTACATCAGCGTATTTTATATATTTACATTCAATGTAATGCGTATTCCTGGCTTGAAATCAGGTTTGTTTCTCTCATACACTACAAGCTAACTTGTTGAAAACCAATGATTATTGATCACAGTGTGATTATGCAGGGGATTTGTGAAAGATCCAATCAGCAGACCACTGCTCATTACCTTTGCTGGAGGCTGCACAGCTCTTTCCAATAGTGTGTGTTGGGGGTGGCAGTATAGCTTATAGCAACTTGCCATGCCTATCTGCTGATGAGTAGGGCTTGGTGGTCTTTTTCTCCTCTTAAACCTCTGTAATGTTCAGCCCCAGGTTTTGCACACTTGGATGTTCCTTGCTGCCTCCTGGCTTCTGTTTATCAAATGGTCTGTCTCCATACCCATCTCTTTAAATTCATCTGTGCAGTTGTTCTGAAACTGAACTGCAGGGAGTGTTCTTCCTGTTCCCCAGTAATCGTTTGATGATTCATCTGGTTGGCTGCTGTTGGATATAGTAGGCTGGTCTAGATGGATCTTTTCGTGTGATCCATTAAGAAAGCTTGTTAAACTATGAGAATTCTATCTCTGCTCAGCCCCTTTTAGACTTTTTGTTTGTTTGGAGATCATGACTGGGAGCTAATGGATAACTCAGAATGCTGATAGACCTGGTGGTCCCTGGCCCAAAAGACATCTCTCTTCCCTTGACCAGTGCCAGGGCTTTTTCTGTCTTGGCCCCTGCCTGGTGGAACATGCTCCCCATTGAGATCAGAGCCCTGCGGGATCTTCTTCAATTCCACAGGGCCTGTAAGATGGATCTGTTCCACCAGGCCTTTGGCTGATGCAGTGGACATCCATGTATGGGCTTCCTGAGGTTCTTGTCACCCATCTAACAACTGCTGGCCATTATTTATGTGTCACCAATGGGCCAGGGGAACCTCTCGCAACCACTAATTTTCTGCTCTCAGGTTGTGATAACCATTTTAATGCATATGACGGTGTTTTAATATTTTAATTATTTTTGTACTGCTGAAATGTTATTACCCGCCCTGAGCTCGCCTCGTGGGAAGGGCAGGCTATCAAATATGAAGGAATAAATAAATAGTTAACTAACTTTTTCACATTCTCCCCTTATTTGGAATTCCCAGGTTTGATTCAACTATAGGCAGGTTGAGTTAAAATTGATTCTTTTTCTATAAAGTGAGGCTGCTTGTCTGTAAGGGGGAACTGTGGATTATAGCTGGGAACTGTTTTCCCCTACTCCTGGTCTTTTTTCTTCCTGCAGATCTCATAGAGTGGAGCTTCATTTAAGCTTTGAACTTGAACTTTGCAACCTTGGTTAGAGCTTTTATCAGTTAATTCACAAATATCAGAACTGGAGTTATAATGTCATTGTATTCATATTGGATTGGATTTATCTAGCTTTTTTGCTTGAACTTGCCCAGTTTTTCTCCTTACTACCATGCCTGTCCAACAAGGCTTTTGTCAATGTTGCATGATCCCCACAGTAGCCATTTTGGGTGGTCAGAGTGGTCCCCTTCTCCCCTTTTCACCAACAGAACATCTGGTTGGATCCAACCCTTTACAATTACAAAGGTTAACTAATATGAAGCTGTGGCATTCAGGTCAAGGAAACAGGACAGATACTGAAAGTTTCAACGTAAAATGTTAGTAAATGCACAGTATTGCTTTCAGTTTAGTTAGGCAGAATAATTCAGCACCTTATTTATTTTTAAAAATACATACTGAAAGAACATTGGAAAAGGCTTGCTTTTTATCCCTGTTCTTTAGAAGGTTCACACCAGAATACTTTCTGTATACAGCTGGTTGAAACTATAGTGCTATGTTTTGTTGCTATCTGTAGCATGACTTTTGAATTAGTCTTTGAACCTACTAAAATGAACATATTTTTTCACGTGTGATATGTTAATTCACGCACATGTTGCACACTTTAACATATTCTCCCTTTGATCTGCAGATAAGCCTTTGAAGAAAAGAAAACAAGATTCCTATCCGCAGGAGGCTGGAGGTGCTACTGGAGGAAACAAACCAGCTTCTCAGGAGACAGGTTCTGCGGGAAATGGGTCAAGGCCAGCCTTGATGGTTAGTATTGATCTTCAGCAAGCAGGACGGGCAGACTCTCAGGCAGCTGTAACTCAGGATTCAGACACCATCAAAAAGCCTGAAGAGATGAAGCAGTGTAATGATGGTTCTGTGTTTGTTTCCCAAGAGGATGTCGGAGTACTTAAACAAAAATCTGAGAACCATCCTGAAACCCCTAGGAAAAAAACAGATCCTGAAAGTTTAAAGGTGGAAATACAACCCATTGAGAACAAACCAACAGAAGTGCAGCAAAATGAGAGTAAGCGGATAGAAACGAAACATAGTGAAAGCAAACAGACAGAAATTAAACAGGAAAGCAAACACGAAAGTAGGCAAACGGATGTAAAACAAAATGAGGGCAAGCAAAATAATGGTAAACAGGATATAAGACAAAAACCTGAGACTCCCAAACAGAAAAATGAAGTGAGGCCAGATACTCCAAAACAGAAAAATGAAGGCAGACCAGAAACCCCAAAGCAGAGGAATGAAGGCAGGCCAGAAACCCCAAAACACAGGCATGAAAACAGGCGGGATTCTGGTAAATCCTCTTCAGAAAAGAAGCCTGATTTATCTAAACACAAAATGGACATGAAATCTGATCCTTCCAGGGTGAAATCTGAAAGGCCTGATATATTAAAACAGAGACCAGATGTACGCTCAGTTTCTGTCTCATTAAGGCGTGATCTTGATCACCTTAAACCAAAATCTGAGGACCGGAGTGAATCGGAGAGACATAGAGGAGATTCATCGAAGCTAAGAAGGCCTGAGTATTTGAGGTCTTCAAGTAAGACTGAGCACGACTCTAAACATGGCATTAAATCTGATAACTCAAAGGCTGAAAAACTAGAAAGAAAACACAGACATGAGTCTGGTGAGTCCCGGGACAGGTTGTCTTCTGGGGATCAGAGATCAAGACCTGACAGTCCTCGTATTAAACAGGAAAGTAAAAGTGATATTAGTAAATCAAGATCGGACAGACCAGGTTTCAGATCATCCAACAGTAAAGATGAACGAAGGACAGATGGTAATAAGAGCAAACTGGATAGTAATAAAGCACATACTGACAGCAAAGCAGAATTTCCCAGTTTTTTGTTGGGGGCAAGATCTGGGGCTTTGAAACACTTTATCATTCCAAAAATAAAGCGGGATAAAGATGGCAATGTCATGCATGATACAAGGAAATCGGAAATTAAGGGTGAACCAAAGGACAAAGTAGAGAAGATTGGGCTAGTGGAGGATCTAAATAAAGGAGCTAAACCAGTTGTTGTTCTGCAGAAGCTTTCTTTGGATGATGTACAAAAATTTATTAAGGACAGAGAAGACAAATCTAGGAGCTCTTGTTTCAAATCTAACAAGAACAAGTCATCCAGACCCAACAAAGGTAAGAGTTATTAAAACTTTTAATGGTTATGTTAGTATTTCAAGATCATAGATTGACCTCCTAATTTGGGTAGAAAAGAGGAAAACTTTTTTTGCAAACTTCAGTTATGATATAATGATTCTAGATTACGATTATAATGCTTAAAATAACTTGTACCTCACAAATGTATCAGGACATGACTGCATTAGAATGTTTGTGCTTTGTGCTACTTGTATCCGAAAAGATTCTGAACATGAATTCATTTCTCATGGTCACCATGGTAAATGTCCTTTCTCCTACTGGCAAGTGACAAGTCTCTGATCTTCAAAACTGAGAGGAACATGACAGGTCATCAACATAGTTTAACAGAGATCAGGCCTTGCCGTCTTTTGGAGCTTGGGAGATGGATTGTCCCTCACCTTGCACCATGCTTTGGAGGTGCTTTGTGTTTATCCACAGGGAAGATAGACTACAGGGATGATCCTGATCCCCCTATCAGTTTGGGACTTTGAAGGAGTCATGGGAGCCTGTTCTTGATCTCATGTACCTCGGAGATACTCTGAGTGCCTCTGAAGCTCAGTGCAAAATCATAGACACCACCCCTCCCCTGAATTGGTGGAGGGGCAGACTTGTGCCAACTACAAATCTTGAAAGGCTGTGTCTCAGTATAAGATGCATATGAAAAAAATATATGTACTTCATTTGTCAGTTGTCATTATATGTGGTTGAAATTGGTATTATGTACATAATTTCAAAGTGGGGTTTGCTTCAAGTCATCAGTTCAATTTTATGTTACACTGTATTACACTGTATGCCTAAACTGTGTATGTAATATATTTGAGTGTTTTGTGTTACTACAGAATAAGGCCTATGTACAGACAGCTGTGATTTGGGTATCTTAAAATGCTTGCACTCATCCAGTGATGTACCTGCTCTTTAAACTTCTAAGAACATAAGAGAAGCCAATGTTGGATCAGGCCAATGGCCCATCCAGTTCAGCACTCTGTTACACAGTGGCCAAAAATGCCAGGTGCCGTCAGGAGGTCCACCAGTGGGGCCAGGACACTAGAAGCTCTCCCACTGTTTGCCCCCCCCCCCCAAGCACCAAGAGTACAGTGCATCACTTGCCCCAGACTGTGGCTAATAGCCACTGATGGGCTTCTAGTTTCTGAAATTGGGAGACCAGCTCTGCCCTCATTGAAAATGATGGCCCCTTAAAGTTTGAAGGGCTAGTGCACCACAAACCAGCTGGGCCCTGATGTATCAACTGTTTAACCTTTAAACTTCATTGTTCTGAATAGAGGGATCTTCCCATTGGGAAAGAACGGCACTTTGAAGTTTAATGGGCCATTGCACTGTGGATCAGTTGTGGGCTGTGTGCACTGCTTCTCTTTCTGTCTCTGTCACACTCCTAAAATTCCATGAGATAGATTTGTGTTGCTCCTGATTTCAGCTATCCCTGAGCTCACCCTAAACAGCCAATTTTGGAATATCTGAAAGCGCACCTATGCTCGGGATGTCAGTTTATAAGGGTTTTTTAAAAAAGGATTTAAATTACATGCATTACAAATGTTTTTATCGTTTGTAAAAGTTCTCTCTCTCTCTCTCTCTCTCTCTCGCTCTCTCTCTCTGTGTGTGTGTGTGTACTTGTGTGTAGAGGGAGGGAGAGTGCAAACTAGCAGTGTGAGAAGAGAATGGCATACAAGATTTGGATCCAAACTAGTGTTTCTTTGGGTGCAGGGATCTCTGCCCATAATGTGTGTTTTTCTCTTCTTTCCCAGCCTGAAATGCCCTGAAAATTTTGTTTGTTACAGTACCCTGTCTCAGTGAAATGTGATGGGGGCATTTTGGGCTGCTTTGGGGGGGGGATCAGAAAGTTGTACTCTGCAGAAAACATTTGTGCTTTGCCAAAATGCTACTCTGTATCCAAGCTGATACTAGAAGGCAAGCCCATAGTATGAGCAAGCACATGTGCATCTGCAGAGTGGCATGTACAAGCTGCCAGTATGCAGGAGGGTGTATATGCTGACAGTGTTCAGTTTGCCATTTAAAAGGGAAGTTAGTGACATGATCAAGCACAATAGCAAAACATAGGTAGACTTTAGCAGCTGAGGCAGAGGGTGGAGAAAGTTAGGTACTTATTAGTACAGGACGAAAGTCACGATGGAGGGAGGCATACTGCTCCTCCTATCAGAGTTTTTTTGGGGGGAGGATTAGAGAGACCATTGCTCCATTTGAAAAAGAACTAGCTGCTGAAGATCTGATGTGGCCTGTCTGAATGAGAGCTGGTGTGAAGAAACCTTGGGAATGAAGACAGCTGCTGTTTAGATTATGGCCTTGACTGCTTGATGATATCAAAACATACAGTATATAGCCATGGTGACTTGGGTGTGCTGAGCTGGATTTGCTTCCCGTGATATTATGGAAGTGCTGCATACTGTAGCACGTTACTTGATGAGCCAGCCACTTTCTCAGATTCAATCCTTCAGAATGCCCAGTCCCAGCTTCACGTTACTTTCACTAGCCCTATCATCATTTTTGCCTGGAGATTGTGTAAAAGCTGGTAGAGTTTCGCCTGGAGAGTGTTTAAAAGCTGGTAGACATGTCCATATCTGGTAAAGGTCATGTACTGACCAAAGTGGTAGGGAGTGATGCCAACAAAATGGTGGCATTACTGGTCCTGGCAGCACTGCTGAGTCATCAAATTAGTAGTGGGACCTGCTGCTGCTGTTACGGTGCATGCCGTGTACTCTTGGCTTAGAAGTTACTATTTTGTGATGTTTAGTCTCTTAATTATGTGTCATTGTGAGGAATGGGGAATCTCTTTGGGAGGTACACTGGAGAGGAATTTAAAGGTGGTTATTGTCAGATAAGGGGCTGTGATGGCTCGGAGGTTAAGACTCTGAGCTGCAGACCAGAAGGTCAGTAGCTCGGCAGTTTGAGACCCTAGTGCCGCATGATGGAGGGAGCTCCTGTCTCTGACCTCAGCTCCTGCCAATCTAGCAGTTCAAAAGCAAGAAATTGCGAGTAGATAGGTGCCGCTTTGGTGGGAAGGTTTAGTCATGCCAGCCACAGCCTATCAAAAGGATAGGAGGGGGAGGATGGGAGGAAGGGTTGGAGGTGGGGTGGCTCTGTATGTCGGAGAGGGTATACAGTCCAGTAAGACTGAGAAGAGAATTAGATTAGCTTCTGGAAATGCTATGGGTCGAAATAGTGGGCCCAAAAGGAAGCTTAACACTGGAAGTTTGTTATCGCCCACCAGATCAAAAGATAGAGGAGGATTATAAAATGATGAATGAATTAAAGATAGCAGCTAGACGAAATAATTGTGTTGTACCATACATTGATTGGGTTAATATGTGTTCAAGTTGGGAAAAAGAGATTGAGTTTCTAGACATTCTCAATGACTCTGCTGTGGAGCAGATGGTCACAGAACCTACCAGGGGAGAGGCGATCCTGGATTTGGTCCTAAATAACGGCCAAGACCTGGTGAGAGATGTAAAAGTGATTGCACCGCTTGGGAACAGTGACCATAATGTTATTGAGTTCAACATTTGTATAAATAGGGAGTTTCCCAAAAAGACTAACACAACCACTTTTAACTTGAAAGGGGTAACTTCTCTGAAATGAGGGGACCAGTGTTCCCTCTAAGCTGAGTTAGTGTGAGCTAGCTCACAGTTTTTTAGCCTCTGGCTCACACTTTTTTGTCTTAGGAAGGATGGCTCCAGAGAAAACTAATTTCTGCAGTATCCAAATTGCTCGCTCACAACTTTAATGCCAGTAGCTCACAAAGTAGAATTTTTGCTCACAAGACTCCACAGCTTAGAGGGTGCATTGGAGGGGACATGTGAAGAGGAGACTGAAAGGAAAAGTAGAAAGGGTGAAAACCATTGGGGAAGCTTGGAGACTATTTAAAACTACAATCCTAGAAGCTCAGAAAAAATATATACCACAAGTTAGGAATGGCACAAATAGGTATAGAAAAAAGCCTGCATGGTTAACAAACAAAGTAATGGAAGCTGTAAAAGGTAAGAAGGATTCCTTTAAGTGGTGGAAAGCTAGTCTCAGTGATATTGATAAAAGGGAACACAGACTGTGGCAAATAAAATGCAAGTCTGTGATCAGGCAGGTAAAAAGGGGCTATGAGGAGCATATTACAAAAAACGAAAAGACCAACAATAAAACTTCCTTCAAATACATTAGAAGCAGGAAACCAGCCAGGGAGGCAATGGGGCCCTTGGATGACCAAGGGGTAAAAGGAGTACTGAAGGATGATAGGGAAATGGCTGAGAAGCTGATTGCATTTTTTGCCTCTGTCTTCACTGTGGAAGATGAGAAGTGCTTGCCCACTCCAGAACCGCTGTTTTCGGGAGGGGTGTTGAAAGACCTGAGTCAGATTGAGGTGACGAGAGAGGAGGTCCTACAACTGATAGACAACTTAAAAACTGATAAATCACCAGGCCAGTATGGCATACATCCAAGAGTTCTGAAAGAACTCAAATGTGAACTTGTGAATCTCCTGACAAAAATATGTAATCTTTCATTAAAATCTGCCTCCATTCCTGAGGACTGGAAGGTAGCTAATGTCACCCCCATCTTTAAAAAGGGTTTCAGAGGAGATATGGGAAATTACAGGCCAGTCAGTCTGACGTCAATACCAGGTAAATTGGTGGAAACCATTATTAAGAAGAGAATTAGTAGGCTCATTGATGAACAAAAACTACTGAGGAAGACTCAGCATGGATTCTGTAACGGGAGATTTTGTCTCACCTGTTAGTGTTCTTTGAGGGGGTGAACAAACATGTGGACAAGGGGGACCCAATAGATGTTGTTTACTTTGATTTCCAGAAAGTTTTTGATAAAGTTCCTCATTAAAGGCTCCTAAGTAAGCTCAATAGTCATTAAAAGGACAAGTCCTCTTGTGGATCAAAAACTGGCTAATTAATAGAAAACAGAGAGTGAGTATAAATGGGCAATTTTCACAGTGGAGGATGGTAAGCAGTGGGGTACCGCAGGGATCAGTACTGGGTCTGATGCTTTTTAACTTGTTCATTAATGATTTCGAGTTGGGAGTAAGCAGTGACATGGCTAAATTTGCGGATGACATGAAGTTGTTCAGGGTGGTGAGAACCAGGGAGGATTGTGAGGCACTCCAAAGGGATCTGTCGAGGATAGGTGAGTGGGCGTCAACGTGGCAAATGGGGGTTCAGTGTGGCCAAGTGCAAAGTGATGCACATTGGGGCCAAAAAACCTAACTATAAATACACATTGATGGGGTCCGAACTGGCACAGACTGACCAAGAGAGAGATCTTGGAGTTGTAGTAGATAACTCAATGAAAATGTCAAGAATGTGTGCAACTGCAATAAAAAAGGAGAACGCTATGCTTGGGATTATTAGGAAGGGAACTGAAAATAAATCAGCCAGTATCATACTGCCCCTGTGTAAATCGATGGTGCGACCTCATTTGGAACACTGTGTGCAATTCTGGTTACCACACCTCAGAAAGGATACTATAGCACTGGAAAAAGTGCAGAAAGGGGCAACTAGAATGATAAAAGGGCTGGAACACTTTCCCTATGAAGAAAAGATAAAGTGTTTGGGACTCTTTAGCTTGGAGAAACGTTGACTGAGGGGTGACAGGATAGAGGTTTACAAGATTATGCATGGGACAGAGCAGGTAGATAAAGAAGTACTTTTCTCCCTTTCTCACAATACAAGAACTTGTGGTCACTCAATGAAATTGCTGAGCAGTCAGGCTAGAATGGATAAAAGGACATACTTCTTCACCCAAAGATTAACA
This sequence comes from Gekko japonicus, assembly GCF_001447785.1. Classification (NCBI taxonomy): domain Eukaryota; kingdom Metazoa; phylum Chordata; class Lepidosauria; order Squamata; family Gekkonidae; genus Gekko; species Gekko japonicus. The sequence continues at coordinate 607,104 of NW_015164214.1, forward strand.
TATGGAATTCACTGCCTCAGGAGGTGGTGGCAGCTACAAGCATGGACGGCTTCAAGAGGGAATTGGATAAACACATGGAGCCAGAGGTCCATCAGTGGCTATCAGCCACAAGGTATAGATAGGGACTCTGGGGCAAGTGATGCTCTGTATTCTTGGTGCTTGGGGGGAGGCAACAGTGGGAGGGCTTCTAGTGCCACACTGGTGACTTCCTGATGGCACTTGGTATTTTTGGCCACTGTGTGACAGACTGGATGGGCTATTGGCCTGACCCAGCATCGGCTTCTCTTATGTTCTTATGTCATTTTTAAAGTAAAAGTGAAGTACAGGAGGCACACTGACCCCCCATATAAAGGTTTCTTCAGGGGTTATGATGATTCTTTCATACCTAACTTCAGTCTCAAGCTGGCTCTACTGGCTGGAAAGTTTTTAAGTTGATTTTTTGCTTGGTTGTTTGCCTCCTCTGACCAATATTTTTATGGACTAGTACATGTTTCATTTTTACTTGCAAAGCTGTGTTGGTGGGAGAGTCCAAGCAGCACTGCTGAGCACAGATACCATTTCCACAACTGGAATGGGACGTTCTGTCCTGTCACTACAGAATTTTCTTGCTGGCTTCCAGCTTGGAGAATGGAATGAAATGTAGCAGCCTGCCTGTCATAATAAATTGGGCAAAAGCAGAATTTTTGAATCAGCAAATATTGCCTTGTGTTTAGAGTGTTGCATTACAACTGGGGGAGATCTGAGGCTTACTGGACTAATCTCTCTCCCATCCTTATCTACCCCACTGACTAATGCCCTTAGTTCCAGTGAAGAGAGATACAAGAAAATTAAGATACAGGTGGATATATGGATCATGTACTGCTGGTTGGGCAAAAAACGGGGGTGGGGGGTGGGGAGACTGTCACATCTTGGAAATATATTTTAATCCTCTGAAGAAGTTTTGTGTGTGCCACTTCAGTTTGTGAAAGGTCACATCTTGGTTCAATTTACCTGGTTTTCATGTTGTTGTTGTTGTTTCTCTAGACTTCTCATTGTTAAGATTCAATTAAACTGTATCAAAGTATACAAAGTGTTTAAATTGCTCATCATGCGCTGTCACCAGAAGGCATTCTGATGTTCTAATAGATTCTGTCATTTCTTCAGAAATGTACCATTTGGTCTGTTCAAAGTTATTCACTTTGTCATCTATCTTGGTTTGGTGTACTTGGTGGAGTAGAAATTCTGAACAATATCTGTCCAAATTGTACTCTTGTAGAGATCAGGCACATTATCCTTTTTAAACAACTGGAGATCAGGCTGGAGATCAATCTGTCTTTCCTCTGTGAAATACAGTGCATATGGGTTGAATTATTCCATTATTTATTCTTATGATCTAAATATATATCAACAACCTAGAAAGGTGAACTTTGAACAGACCTAGGAACTTCTTGTAACCTTCATTTTTATGTTTCTCTTCTTTTCTTGGTTTTGAAGAGATTGTTACTTAACCAGTTTTCGCATCTGTGGTCTTGGTGATCCTTTTCTCAGTTGAATGCCTTGCAGGGCAGTGGGATGGCATAAATGTGTAACTTTTAATCTAATTCGTTTAAAAATGTATTTGTTTTTCAAAACGCAATGTCAGAATGTCACTGTGTGTTTAATGATCCATAAAATACAAGCTGTGTGGCTAATTTGTAAATATGCTAATCATTTCAATCTGTGTGGATTTGAAAAATGGGTGCAATGGAAGTAATTCTATAGAAAAACGTTTATTGTGTAATAACTGATGCTAGAATTGTAGATATTCCTGTATTTAAATTACTGTGCTTTATTCCTTGGTCTCAAAAAAGAGTTTGAAAAATGAGGCATCTCTTTTTACTGATAAATGTGAAGAGTCAGTAATTTATGCAGAAAATCAGTACAGTACTAAAGTCATATAATGTTTATTTAAATAGTTCTTAAACTTCAATTAATAAATGGAGCCAAGTCTTGGAAAAAACAAATCTGAGACTAGAAACATTTCTTATCTCATGACAGATACAATATGCATATATGACCACTTTGCAAATAGGTGGCCGTGTGCATCAGGTAATCACAGAGGTAGAGAAAAAGCTCCGACAAGCTCCAGACAAGGAGTATTCTGCTTCTCTTATGTGTTATTAGAAAGGGGATGGGTAATCCTTCACTTGATTGAAGCGTCAGATCAAAATTTGAGTCCAGTGGCACCTTTAAGACCAACATATTCTGAAGAAGCATGCATGCACACAAAAGCTTATACCCAGAATAAAAATGTGTTGGTCTTAAAGGTGCCACAGGCCTCAAACTGTGGTCTGCTGCTTCAGACCAACACAGCTACCCACCTGAATCTATCTTGATTGTTGCTTGTTCAGCTGAAGTTTCTCATGTGTGGAAAAACTGTCTTGTATACACAGTGATGTATTTCAACTTACGATGTATAAATGTAACCTTTGAAGTATACAGATTGGTGAGAGAGCCTCAAATAATTTGTTCTGCATGGTGGCAAAAGGATGATGCCACTTAATTGTGACTGTGAAACTGTGTTCTTGTTTGTACCATTATAAAAGTTGCTTGTTGGAAGATGCAAAAGACTTGCTTTCTATTGAAGGCAGAGAGTATGAATCTTGTCAAAATAACAGAAATCTGTAAAAGGGATAATGCCTTCAAACTTGGCTCCATCTGCTGGCAAACACACAAAATTATTTTGCATATGTACCAAATGAAGACTTGGGAAGCTATTGGGGGAAATACTGGTTTTTGTACTTATGAAGATCAACTGAAGCAAGCATCTTCTGGATTAGGGTGTTCAATTGTTGTTTTTTTTAATAGAAAGCTGCTTTTATATTGTGTCCTTTTTGCAGCTGATTTTTTCCCTTTCAAATGACAACTTGGGTTAAAGTAGAATGGTCTGGTTTTTATATTTTGTAAACCATCTTGTGTGTGAAAAGTAGGATAAAAATGTTAAATTCATGTCTGCATTATATTGGTATGTCCTTAGGTTTATATTCACGTACAGTTTACTCTTCATTGGTAGGCAGCATAGATCAGTCAGTGTTAAAGGAATTACCTCCTGAACTGCTAGCAGAAATTGAATCTACCATGCCTCTTTGCGAACGAGTGAAAATGAACAAACGTAAACGTAGCACTGTAAACGAGAAACCAAAATATGCTGAAATCAGTTCTGATGAAGACAATGACAGTGAAGAGGCTTTTGAAAGTGAGTAGCATAAATGTTTCTCATTTTGATAATGGTAATGCATTACTCTTGATGATGTGTGTACGGTGCCTCCCTGGCAATACAACCAAAAATGGGACGAGTTCTCCTGGGTAAGGCTAGAATTGCCTGTTGCAGTGCTATAAGATAAAAATGCATGTCTCCAGTGTTCCAGTAATTTGGAAGGGATGTGGCTCCTCAGAAGCCTTCACGGCATGGCTCAGTAAAGAGCTGCTTTGCGACTAGCTTGCAACAGAGCACTGCTGGAGGGAGCGCAGCAAGGCAGAAGCCAAATAACTTCAGTTTGTGATGTCCTCGGAACAGCTAGGGCTTGAGGCAGAGTTTTCCCTGTCTTTTCCTCCTTTCAGGCCTGATGTGTCCTTTGTGCATGGTTTTGAAAGCTTTCATACATGTATAAGACACTTTTAGGGTAAGAGCAAAGTAAAGTTCTTAACCCAGCAGTAGGCTGATATAAGGGGTGCTGGTAGTGAAACTTCACCCAGAAAAAAAATTTCTGTGTTCCTTCTGAGTCACTGTCCCGTTCTGAAGCCAGGTGTCTCAGATTTTTGTCTTGGTTGTGAGGCAGATCCAACAAGATGAGGGATGGTATTCAAGGCATGGCTGCTGAGGGAGGAGGGGAGCTGTCCAGTCAGAGAAAACAGGTTCATGGCAAGATGCTGAAGCAACAGAGGAGCTGTCCAGCTAGGTAATGATAGCTGAGCAGACACAACAGGAACAGCTGTAGAGAGAGGCTACTTCAGCAGCCAAAGCAAAACAATTGAAGAGGCTCTGGTTCCACCTCTTCCTGATGCATTAGTGAGGTACATCCTGGCCGTTCTAAACTCTGGTCTTCTCCGACATAAGTCCGCTGGCCTTGAGCAAGCACTTTGCCTTCTGGTATAGACTTCATCTTGGACCCAGTCCCTTCTCTTTTCCTGGGGCATAAGCAGTGATTTCAGGGGATCCAGAGCTTGGGAGTGAGCTGTGTCATGTTGGAAGTCGTTCTGGATTCTAATGTTGAACAGGATCCATTGGTACCACCTTCCCAAGTGCGTTGTTTGGAGGATATATTAAGTGCTTTACAAATGGATGAATAAAGCACATACTCAGAATGGCCTACAATTAAAAACATACCAGAAACAAATGAATGGTAGATGGAATATTGGATATGAATAATGGAGAACAAGAGGTTTGGTCTATAAAATGTACTTTTCCTGATAGATAAATGTATTCTTATGGTTATTCTTGCTTGATAAATAAGCAATTGATGAGAATCAGGACTGAGAAAGAGGCATGAGAGGGAAAATAGCTACAAATGGTCTTTGTTAATTTTATTAAGTATAAATTTATTATGTCCAGGAGAAGAAAGAGGATGGAGAAGTTTGATGGGAAACCAGAATTTTTAGGTTTATAATGAGTGGATCAAATGAATGAGGAGCCCTGATTGGAACGTATCAAGGAGAAAAGAGAGGCCCTGACTTTTAAAAGCTTGGAATGTAAACCAAAAAGTAAACTGAAAGTTTAAAGTGAATACAAAATGAGATTGGGAGCCAGTGGTAAGGACAGTAGAGAAGAGGTAACATGCTCATTACTGTGACAGAGATAAATTTTGCAAGGAGTGGAATTCCTGTACAGAAGTGTTGGACACATATCTGATGAATGTGTGCATAGTTGAGCTGCTGTTACATTTTAATTTTAAAAAAGGATTCCTATTTAAGCAATAGTGGGAACTTCCTCAAGCAAAAATAGCAAGTGAGGTCAGACTGTGAGCATGTTTGTAACTACTTGGACTATGGCCCAAAGGTTGTGAGAGTAAAGCCAGAAAGCAAATTGCTGCAATACAGAGAAATGCTGCTTTGGGTATGAAATGCTTCCTTCCCCCCACCTAAGCACAGTTGCTGTGCTGTGGTTGCTTGTGCTGTGAGGCAGATGTGGCTACAGATAGACAGCTAACAAGTAGGTGGAGGATTTCTATTTTACTTCCCTTCTCTTTCTAGAACCCCTCTTACATCTCCTTCTGGTCCTTTGGCGGAATAGGCTACATTCAGACATTGTATGTAACCACACCTAAGGGGGGGGGGGAATGTGCTCACACCCAGCTTGTTGCTAGGCTTGCATGTGCTTCTCCCCCTCCCATTCACTCTTGTGTGGAGAATTATGGCTATACAGTAGCACCAGTTGTTCATGATGTACCACTCTAGGTTCATGGATTTACCAAAGTTCATCCCTCCCCCAGCCCACTAACCAGGATTCTAATATAGATAGAATCAGCTTTAGGATACTGGGCTTGAGTGAGGGACGAACTTCGGTTAATCCATGTATGTAAGCTCACATGTCACAAGTAACTTTATAGTTTTAATATTAGTCTAACCACAACATGGAGGGGGCCAAGGTACATGTACAAGCCCAGCAGCAAGCAACTTCCTACATATTTTTCCTTAACATGTTTACTGTATGTGTGATGTCTTATAGCCCTACTGTTAGGCATATACTAGGACTACATTTCCCAGAGAAAACTAAGGTAATTGAAGGACTGGGGTGGGGTTTGTTTGGCCTTGCTGCCTTCTGGAGCTAGAGCACAAAGACAATAAATGTGTTTAAGTACTAATTGAGTGAAAAATTTTCAATCATTTTGCATACTTCTAAAAGCCTTTAGTAGGCGTTAGCAAATTCTACCTTTTATGCATTTGCCCTCAAAGTGCCAAGGTACCAGTTGAAGCGTGTATTCTATGTTTTTCATAGCTCACAATGTGTGGAGCTACTTTGAAACTAGATATAGCTCTCATAATACTCCGTTTGCCTCCTAGCTTCCCGTAAAAGGCATAAGAAAGACAGAAATGAGGATAAAGCTTGGGAATATGAAGAGCATGACAGACGAGGTTCTGGGGATCATAGAAGGAGTAGCCATTATCACGAAGGAAGGAGGAGCTCTGGAAGCAGTCGATATCGCAATCGCAGTCCAGAGGACTCAGACATGGATGACTATTCCCCTCCTCCTAGCCTCAGCGAAGGTGATCGTCACTTCTCTCACTAGTGTTCTTAATCTCAGTTTTGTCTAAAAGTGTACCTAAAACCCGGTCCATTCTTATGTAATACAGATACATCAGGCCTGGCTAGTGTGAAAAAGGTTTTTAAATGTTGTTGCATGGTTAAAACATGGGGTCGCAGAGAAAATAATTTTTCAGCAGATTATTTCATGCTATACCTTTTTGTTATTTAAGTGGCTAGAAAAATGAAGAAGAGAGAAAAACAAAAGAAGAGGAAAGCTTATGAGCCAAAGCTAACACCAGAAGGTAAGTGCTGTTGCTTTTAATGCTCTTGCCATAAATTGTTTATTATGTGTTATACATAAATCGAGCACATTACATTTTTCTGTGTTTTTTTAAAATCAGAAATGATGGATTCTTCTACATTTAAGAGGTTCACCGCTTCAGTAGAAAATATTTTGGACAACTTAGAAGACATGGATTTTACTGCGTTTGGTAAAAATAGTCTTTATGCATTTCCTTCAATGTCATAAATGCTCATATACTTTAAATCTATTAGTGTGATGCATTGTTTTCTATTGTAGCCTGCTGTGCATGTCTTTACATTTTTTTTGCATCCTTAGGCTCTGGCTCTTAGAAGGTTTTCCCTTTTCCTTTAATGATTAATGACCTTGAGCCCTAGAAAGAATCATAATTGTTACAAGTAGATAAGTGATTCCATTTGAGAGTGAATGGGACAGTTGAGTTGCCTTTGTGAGAGACCAGACCAGCCTGGTACGGTGTGTTAGCAAAAGACTGTACCATGTATTGAGAGTTATTTACAATTTCTGGCAAGTAACAACAATCCCTGCTGCAATCAGACACTGATGTATTTTTTATTAGTGGGTGTATGGAAGTAAGTACATGGCAGGACATTTTCAAGGGTTAACGCTAAATGACTGTTGAACTCTGCATTTTTGCATCAAACGACAATATCTTTTGCACAATCTGTTTTTAAAGAGCATATTGCACCTGATTGTAATACACTTACATAATATACTTAAAATGCAAATAGAAATATTTTCAGAACTGATAGGAATAGAAGTAATTGAAAAGGATCACTAGGTCATACATTCTCAGCTATGGTTGTAGAGACTTGATATAGGAGACTGTCATCTTCCGTCCTTCCCACATTCTGTCCCTTAGGGCTGTTTTCTTATAGTGCACATTTCCTCAACTTTGTGCTCTTGAGAAGACTTGTGTATCTCCCCCCCCCCCCTACCTGCTAACTTAAATGCTATCTTAGCTTTTGAGACTTTAAAGTCATTTTAAGGATAGAATCTTTTGGAGAGGTTGCAATCCCTGGATGACTGCTCTAGATTACTTCTGGTTTTGTTGCCTATATTTTTATTTGAGGTATAGTGTGATTATTGTAGATTTAAGTAGTTTGTGGGCTGCTGCTACTATCAGTTAAATGTGGAGAGAAATAAGAGTTCTAGACTGCATCACTGCAGGTTTACTGATGCTTATTCTTGAAAATCGTGGCTATATATATTGCAGCTACATTTCAAAGAAAATATTTTTTCTCCCTTTAGGTGATGATGATGAAATGCCTCAAGAGTTACTACTGGGAAAACATCAACTTAGTGAACTGGGCAGTGAATCTGCCAAAATCAAAGCAATGGGCATTATGGACAGGGTAGGTTATTGATGCCTTTAAAATGAAGACTGTAACACAGGATTGTTCAAAAGGGCAAATGTGTTAGGTTTCAAGAAGTTGTGGGCCTTCAAAAGGCCTTGGATCTTGAAGGGACTTGATATAGCCAAAAAGGGCAAATATATACACCATCAGTGTAGACATTTCTCCTTCTTGTGTGTCATTTAGTAGTCCTTCTGTCTACATTTGTTTTCCTATCAAGTCACAGCTGACTTATGGCAATGCCTTGTGGGGTTTTCAGGGCAAAAGACGTTCAGAGGTGGTTTGCCAGGGCCCGCCACTGCATAGTGACCCTGGTATTTCTTGGTAGTCTCCCATCCAAGGCGGAAGCTGCTTAGCTTCCGAGATTCGATGAGATGGGACTAGCCTGGGCTACACAGGTCAGGGCTTCTGGCAACTAGGAAGCAGACTTTTCAAAGAAAATTCCTAATTTGGATTCTAATGTGGACCATAACCCAGGAGGCATTTCCTTTGAAGCAGCTTCCTCTGTGCTTTGGAAACAGATTGTGAATTTGAGGCAAAGCTTGTATGAGCATCAGTTTTAATTCTACACCAAACCTGTAAAAATTGTCTTATCCATTTGGATGAATTGTTTTCTCTTTAGCTTTCAACGGAAAAAACAGTGAAAGTTTTAAACATTTTGGAGAAGAATATTCAAGATGGCGCAAAGCTTTCCACTCTGCTCAATCATGTGAGTTGTTAAAATTAGTTATTTTAATTTACTGATTTTAGATTTCTGCCTGTTGGAAACATCACAGATATTTCTATGTTGCTATAGAGTGGATGTAGCTGTAGATGAGTTCAGCACATTTCAAGTGAATAGTTATTAGTTTTTAATAGTATATTATAATTGAAGTACATCCGAGCCTTGCTTTAATTTATGAAATAATGAAGGCCACTAGAGCATGCCTATACTCTATATCACTAAGCTGGGAAGTGTAATAATAGTTTGGCTATGAATAAATGTCTTTCAGTCTTTTGCTGAGGAACTAGTTCTGTTTGGATGTTTTTGGTGTCGTTCGTTTTCTTGAAAATAAGCTCACTGTTTCCATCGTGTGGCTGTTCATAGTAACTGAATTCATGGTCTGCATAGCTGAATGAGATGAGCAGAAATTCTCTGCAGTAGTTAACAATAGTTAAAACTTGTTAAAGAAAGAACAGTAGAAGTCTAAATTTACCACCCCACAGCTTCATTTAAGGGAAGTTGCACAAGTGGTCCAGCCTATTCACACTAATGGACAGTAGCACATTTTCAGCTCATTATGCATATGTAAAAGGAAACTCACCGTTTTGTCATGTAAGGTTGCTTGGAGCTACATTTCAGTTTTAGTAATTGTTTACCTTCATACTTCACAACTTTTGCCTATTTTACTCTGCAGCATGACCTTTTTCACCCCATCGTAGAATTAGTTACAGAGAAAGGCAGCTTGCAAAACACAAATTTGCCTAAAGCTTTTGACTAATCAAGATATGAGCTAGAAGACCTGGCCTCTCTTTAAACTCCTTTAGGCTGATCGGCCAGATGCACATTCTGTCAAAAATTGCGAACTAGGAAGTTTGTAGTCAAGGTCCATTAGTGAATCAGGGAGGAAGGAACAAAGGGAGTGTGAGAGCAAAGCATTGTTTGTGTCTAGTTGCATTTGGTTGGAGCTTGGTGAGAAATCTGAATGCCGTCTGCGTCTGCGTTTGGGTAGTACCAGTGAAGTTGGTTCAACATGTTAGCTGTCTCCTGTGCCAAAAACTGAGCCTGTCACAGAGAAAGATGGCACTCTTAACAGGTTAATCGGATTTGTAGCAGATTTGCTCACTGAAAATGAATTCCCAGCATGTATTTACGTTACACTGAGATGAATGCTTTACTAATTAAGATGTGTGCAACTCAGATAACTTCAAGGCCACCTTTACTGCATCATTATATTAACTACAGAAAAGCATTTGTATTAGGTTTAAGTAAGGAGAGATCCACATTCCCCCCATTCTGTGTACTGCATAGTCTTGTCTCTTCTTCATCTCTCTTTCTGCGCTACCATAGGTTTTTCTGAGACTATCTCTGTTAACCCCTCTATCTGCACCTTACAGCACATGTTTGCTTGTTTGTGCTATTTATTTATTTATTCATATGATTTATATCTCGCCCTCCCCACCAAGGCAGGCTCAGGGCGGCTCTGCCCTGACCACTTTTCTCCTCCCTTCTTTTGCATCTATCTCACCTTTCTCACTGCACTTCACAGTACTTGCTATTATCGCTGCACATTTGTTACCTCCGTTTTTCTGCTCTTTAAGTGTTGAATGTATGTTAACAGAAATATTGGCTACCAAAAAAAAAAAGCCCACCCAGATCTGAAATCATCCCACCCTTGTCCTAGAGCCTACAGTATTTATTTTAAAACTTTCCTTGCTTAACCACCATGAAGGGAGCATAGTCCACCAGAGGGATCTCTGCCAATTTCTTTCTCTAACGTCATAGTAGAGCCTGTGTACTCAAACCCTTGCTGGGTGCAGTTTGCCCTTCCCTTGACCCTTTCAAGTGGTTTTTAAAGGGAAGGAAGGGACTGTAGTGGAGGGAAGATTGGGAAAAAAAACTCTTCTGCACCCACCTGTTGCCTTAAAAGCTTATTGTCCGCTGACTCATTCCGAAGAACCATCGAATTAAAAAAAAAAGTAAATCTTGCCAGCTGTAGATATTTAAAGAGCAAGGTGTCACTCTTCTGCCAGGTATAATTGTCAACAAAGCTATCTGCTTGCATCTTCATGGGCCTACCGTCATCTCCCATCTTTTAAAGAGGGAGTTTGGTCCGCCACTCAGTCACTGCACCTAGGTTTGTATGCAGACTTAACTGTGATTCACTTGGGGTTTCTTCTGCTGGACTCCTAGCATAGTGTCCAGTTGACCTCTTCACTCTCAACATGGCTCTCCTACTGGTCATCACCATTGTAGTCTAATGTCCTGGTGGGATTTGAGGCTGAGCCAGCTATAATTGCCTTTCAGGTAGACCAAGTTCTGTACATGCCACTGCCATTAACTGTCCGTGTGTCACCTACTTGTGTGAATGTAGAGATCACTTTGGGATATGGTTGCTAGCCAGGCATAAAAGAAAGCCCTGTCCTGGTCTTTCTAAGTGTCTTTAACAGCTTGATCTGCAGAACTGAAGTGGCCTACAGGTAGACACTGTCACTTGCTAATGTTGGCATCACAAGCTGCTGCTAAAGGCACAAGGGCAGGGCCACTAAAACAAAAATTGGCAGCCCAACTTTAATTGGATTTGTCTGAAAAATAATGGCATGTGATGAAAAGGAGCATAGAAAGGTTATCCTGGCTTTTATCTGGGTAGTGAAGTCTTTTAAAATAACTATGGAAACAATGTTTTATTCAAGCAATATGCGTTTTCATGCTCTGTTATCCAGAAATTTACTTTCTTGTGTTTTCTGTGAATATATTTAAGTGTATTCTTAGTCAGCACTTTGAATTTCTCTGCAGAATGACACTGAAGATGAGGAAAGATTGTGGAGAGACTTGATTATGGAGAGAGTCACAAAATCTGCAGATGCCTGCCTTACCGCGATCAACATCATGACATCTCCCAATATGCCCAAAGCTGTTTATATTGAAGATGTAATAGAAAGAGTTATTCAGTACACTAAATTTCACTTGCAAAACACTCTGTATCCTCAGTATGATCCTGTTTATCGGTTGGATCCTCATGGTGGTTAGTATGAAAATTATTAGATATATTGTTACCTTCTGTGACTGACTGTGTACAATTACAGAAAAGTTATTACAGACAGATCCTATATATCCCCCCTCCCACTACCAAAGGCCCCTTAGCTTGGCATCAACCTACCCATCCCACCTCTGTGTATGTTCCTTATGCCAGACTTTCTTAGTCCTCAATGCAAAAAGGATTAAGAAGGCAATGTAAATATAATCAGCTCTACTGTACTTGGTTATAAATAAAAAATAGTTGAATTTAAAATACATGTATATAAGTGGTCACAGTTACATGATGTGCTAGAGAACAAGCAGTGTAAGCATTGGGATTGTGCTGTTTATTATCCCTGGCTTCCTGTTGCCAACAGCAGCAGCATGGGAAGAAAGCCCATCATGGTTGCAGACTACTTCCTGTGATAGTATCACCACTTCACACCACTCCACAAAGGCTAGTGATGCTTGCAATGGAAGAAATCATATCATGAAGTCTGCCCACATGAACTCATGAGCTGCCCTTTACTGCATCAGAACATTGATCTGTCAAAATTAGCACTGTCTCCTCTATCTGACTATGGCTCTCCAGGGTCTCAGGTGGAAGTCTTTTGCATTACCTACAGCATAAAAATTGTAGCTGGAAATATTGGGAATGCAATCTGGAACCTTCTGCATACCATACAGATTGCATCCACTGCGCCCCGGCTGCTCCTCACGTCATTTCTGTAAACATTACCAGAATAACTGTACCACAATGATTAGGCCCTTTATGTCCTTTCAACTACCAATCCATCTGCATGTTGTTATTCCCAAGTTTCCACTGCATTCATTTTCTGACCCTCCAGTCATGCTAGCACAAGTCATACATCACTGGCACAGTGGCCAAAGTTTTTAGTTAATTTATGATAGCCAGTTCTTGAAAATCACCTGACATCTTTGTGTCCGCCCCCCCCCCCCCAAGGTTACTGGCCATCATAACCTATATTTTTGTTTTCTTTGACCTTTTGACAGCATCTTTTCCTGTATATTGTCCCAACTTTCCGATCTCCCCTTTGTCTTTTTCATGGCTGCTTTTACTGCAGTCTAGAGTTTTGTGCTTGTGAAGACATTGCCAGCGGTGATAAGTGTCAACTCCTCAGGTTCACAGTACATGTGCCCTGTCAGTTCTGACAAGGGGGGAACCTTGTTTTGAGCAGTAATACCTATAGATTGTGTGGGAGCCTGGGGTCTTTTGGTGGAGTACTACATATAACGCTATAAAAGAATCGTAAGAACGTAAGAAGAGCCCTTCTGAATCAGACCAGTGGTCCATCTAGTTCAGCATCCGGTCTCACACAGTGGCTAACCAGTTCCTCTGGAGGGCCAACAATAGAACATAGAGGCTGAGGCCTTCCCCTGATGTTGCCTCTTGACACTGGGATTCAGAGGATCAGTGTCTCTGAATGTGGAGGTTCCCCTCAGTCACCATGGCTAGTAGCCATTGATGGGATTAGATTATCCTCCATGAATCTATCTAATCCCCTTTTAAAGCTGTTTATTTCTGTGGCCATCACTACATCCTGTGGCAGCGAATTCCACATATAAAGTAGTATTTCCTTTTGTCCATCCTGAACCCACTGCCTATCAGCTTCATTGGATGCCCTCGAGTTCTAGTATTTTGGGAGCGGGAGAAAAAATTATCTTAGTAATAACTCTCTCCATATTTTAATGCCTATTTTAGATGTATTTTAGACCTTCCCTTCATACCAGGTGATTGGTTAATGTGTTCTTTTTTGTGTTTTTATATTCACTTTTTTGACAACTTGCATATTTTATGATGTCTATGTATGTGAAGTTCTAAAAAAATAACTTTGTTTAAAACTTTCTAGGTGGTGTGCTAAGCTCAAAAGCAAAACGTGCCAAGTGTTCCACCCACAAACAGAGAGTAATAGTGATGCTGTACAACAAAGTCTGTGATATTGTTAGCAGTTTGGCTGAACTGTTGGAGATCCAGCTTCTTACTGACACCACTATTCTTCAAGTATGTTCAGTCAGTTCATTGGATCTTGGTAGTATTTCAATGTGTTTCTAAAGCTGTCATCTGGTGGCTAGAACAGTGTTTCCTATAGTGAATAATTCATAACTTTTACCTACAAGAGATTTTAAAAGCTTATTCTTCATGAAATACAGCATGGAAGATACACATAATTCCAAATATCAGTAACTGCAAGTTGGTTACAGAGTAGTCAATTGTTCCATTTTAAACCCAGTGGAGTCAGTGGGCTTAGACTGGAGTTAACTCCCAGTTTTGCATGGCATCCAACTTGCTTTCCACATATGTGGTCTTCTGAACATCTGTAACTTTTCAGCATTAATCTTCTTTTAAAAAATTGCACATTGTTGTTTAAGAATGTTTTGACATCACCTCATTAATTTGTGTTGTATCTCAGGCCCATAGCTAGGAATTTATAAGTCAGGGGGCATTTAAATTTCTTGGGGGACACTTGGCACTTGCTAATTTAAATAATTTTATTATTCAAAGGTGGGAGGCAGAGCTGAGCCCTGCAGATAAAAAGGGGAGAGGGAAGGAATGGAAGCAAAATCATGGGCTCCGAAGCCAAGGGAGGGATTGGGCAGTGCGGCACTTGCTTTGCTGGCTTGGGAATTGGAGGGCTGAAGGCATTTGGGGCTTGCCTTGCTGGCCAGCAAGAAGCAAACCAGAGCAGTGGTGTGGATTGGAGGTGGGGCTTGCCTTGCTGGCCAGTGAGAGGTGAGAGAGAGCAGAGCTGCAGCATGGGTTAATCCAACCCATGGTGCTTGACTTACCAGCTGCAGCATGGGATAATCCAACCCATGTTGCTTGACTTGCCAAACAGAGGGAAGAGAGAGCAGCAGCAGAAGCATGAGATTGGAGGCAGGGCTTGCCTTGCCGGCTGATGAAAACCAAAAGAGAGAGCAGCATTGGATTGGAAGGCGGAGGATGTGGGGCTTGCCTTGCAGAGAGAGAGGCATGGGATTCGAGGGTGGAGGGCACGGGGTTTGCCTTGCCGAGAGAGAGTGGCAGGCAAGAGAGGGTGGCACGAGGCTTGCCATGGCAGCAACGAGGGTGATAAATAAAATTAAAAATTGGAAGTTGGGGGCCCTGGGCTGGGTGGGAAGTCGGGGGGCCTTGGTGCGAAGTCAGGGGGCCAGGCCCCGAAAAGCACCACTACAGCTACAGGCCTGTTGTATCTGAAAGTAATAAAAATTCCATAAAGAAAAGAAAAGGTGTTTCAGTTTTCATCGCAAATCATTTCAGTTGCAACTGTAACTAACTGTAATTTGTATCAGAAGTTGATCACTGCAGCAAAAGAATATGTTAATAAGAGGACCTGTTCTGGACAAAGCATTTACAGTTGCTTAATTTTTTTTTCATTGACAGGTTTCTTCAATGGGGATTACACCTTTTTTTGTAGAAAATGTCAGTGAACTTCAGTTGTGTGCCATCAAGCTGGTCACTGCAGTAAGTGCACCCTTTTAACCAATGTTTAGAAATGCAGGACTGGTATTTGTGTAAAAAATTGGAAACCGTGAGTCAAAAAATACCAGTATAATTGCATTTTGACTGTACCAAAGAACATCATTTTTTTTTTAAATTCTCTTTGGAATATACTTATAAGAATTTTCCTTCAACAGCAAAATTTTAGTTAATAATGTTACTTATACAGTGAAATCATGAATAGGACAGCTTCTTAGTAGAACCATGTGTAACATTACTGCTAACATGACTAAAGTAATTCCCTTAAAGTAATTGTGATATAGCCTCTTCAATCAGAATGTTATATGTTCAGGTTGGAGTAAATGGCTTCCTGCTCATTGGTTGCTTGTTAACTCTCACATAAATGCCAAGCAACGAATACATTGCCATTACCAGGCAGCTAAAGTGATGATGCTTATTGAAATATGACTGTCTTCAAATACCCTCAGTTTGATTGTCTGAACTCCCAGGGAATGGCAATCCATATGCGGAAACAGGCTTCTGTGCGCTCCTTCAGCAGTCATAAGAACATAAGAGACGCCAATGTTGGATCAGGCCAAAGGCCCATCCAGTCCAACACTCTGTGTCACACAGTGGCCAGAAATACCAGGTGCCACCAGGAGGTCCACCAGTGGGGCCAGGACATTAGAAGCCCTCCCACTGTTGACCCCCCCAAGCACCAAGATGACAGAACATCACTTGCCCCAGAGTCCCTATCTATACCTTGTGGTTAATAGCCACAGTTTGCAAGACCCGAGAATGGCTGTTAACAATAAGGTGTTTTGGAGGTTATTAATTCATAGGGTCACCAAAAGAAGTGACTTGTCCACACTTAACACACACAATAAAAGTACTAGCTGATCATTGCTCTTGTTTTGCTTCCCTTTCCACCCCCCACCCCCCCGGTAGAACAACAGAACTACCTGGAATCTGTCTGCTTTGGCAAATAATTTAAAATTGTGTCCTCCTTTATGGTCAGAGCCAGAAGAGGTTGCTGGTAGTGGGTGGAATCATCAGCATCTCTGATCTCATCATGTGCCCCCACATCAGAGATAGAGAAAGAAGTCCAAGAGCCCATCCCTCCCATAGTCCATTTGTGTGGTATGAGGAAGTAGGAACAAATGTTAGTGTTACTGCACTTGTAGATTTGGGATTTAATTTGTCCTGAATCTGAGTTTCCAATCTGTTTTGTCAAACTTGACTATTTGGTCTGTGCAAAATAAATAAACATAAAAGATGAGACCGCTCTGGAGGGATAGTTGTTCTCTTGCAAAAAGCTAGTCAGTGTTCTAAAATATTTAACTAACTTTACTAACAGGTCTTCTCAAGATATGAAAAGCATAGGCAATTGATACTAGAAGAAATTTTCACATCGCTTGCAAGACTACCAACCAGCAAAAGAAGTCTGAGGAATTTCAGGTAATGTACAGCACAAACCATGCCTGTTTTAGGTTATGTTGTGTCTTACAGATATTTGGAAAATTTCAGAAGAAAACTATGCTGAATGTGCTGAAGTACCCCTTGTTGAAATCAGTAGGACTTAAGCATGTTAACTGTGCTGCATAGTACCTGTTTTGTTTTCAGATGGCTACACAAGATTAAGGCATGTGTAGAATTGTATCACTAGGATTTCAGGACAGCTGCCGTGGCCATGGGAAAAGTATGGCTACTGGGACGTTCCCAAAATATCCCCCAAAAATCTTAAATGGGAAAACCAGCATTATGTTCAGTACCCATCATAAATTCCTGCCTTTCTCTAAGCTATGAGATTGTTTTACCCATCAGAGGGATAATAGGCATTGTTGGAAGAGTAGGATTATGCATGAGAGTGTTTTGGCAGGAATTATGTTGTGATTCAGTGTAAAATTGCAACTTTTGTTGAATCAAGCCTCTGTTCCATATTTTGTATACAAGTCATTTTCTGGTTATAAGTGCAGTGAAAATTCTCTCTATTGTAAATAAGATATGAGGTGTGCTCACAGTTGAAGCCAATTGGCAAAAATTTTCAGTGTTATGTTTGCAATTGTGTTTACATTTGTGTATAGTAAATAGCTTGTTTTCTCAACAGATTGAACAGCAGTGATACTGATGGAGAGCCTATGTATATTCAGATGGTGACTGCACTGGTGCTACAACTTATTCAGTGTGTTGTACATCTACCATCAGGAGAGAAGGATTCAAACTCTGAAGAGGAATCAAATAAAAAGGTAAGATGTGCCTTAAGTGTTCAAAAGTATATATATTTAGTTTGTATGCTCTCTCACTGAAATTACAAATCTATCTTTGGTAAACCAATTCTTTGTTCATTTTTAGGTGGATCAAGATGTCCTGATTACAAACTCATATGAAACAGCCATGAGAACAGCACAAAACTTCCTTTCTATTTTTCTTAAGAAGTGAGTAGAACTCAATTGCTTGTGGGTTGTTGGTTTTGCCTTCTGAAACTGTAATCTGCCCATTACGGAATCAGGCATGGAACTCTAGAGATTGGCTCGAGCATTTTCAGACAGTTAGACATGGAAACCAGTCTACCAAAAGATCAAAGACTAGATGTCCGAAGAATTTTTAAATGCATTATTGTTAAAAGTTAAAACTTCAACAAGCTGTTTTTATGTTAAGAAATAGGGCATGGATATTCCATCTGTTTTCATTAAGACCTCTTGAACATAAGGACTTTTATGCCAGATCCAGCTGCATATTTGTCGTAGGATATTGTAGTCTGAAAGCAGACAACAGGGGCAGGGCTTGATGGTGACAAGTAGTAATCTATTTTTTTTTTTTTATTTATGGATTTATTTTTCTGGGCTTCAGTGCTGTGGTAGTAGTCTCAAAGGATTGGCCTGTTTTGCAGTAGCACAAGGGATTGCTGTTTCTCTTTGTTCATGCAAACATCACGATCCCATGTGCCAAAGCTGCTTCACGAATCAGAAGCTCTGATACTGATGAAGCTTTAGAAGATTGGGTAGCAGTAAGCGAAGAATGTAGATGTGGCCCTTTTTGGAAGGCTCAGTACAGCTGTTTAGCTGTTGCTTCTTCCATCTTTGTCTGTGTAAGTTTGTTACCAAATAGTGGTCTGCTGAAGCAGAAGCTGCTAACTGAGTAGATCAATGTGTGTAAAGCATCATAGATGATACTTCCAAGAATGTATTAGTTTAAGTCTGCAGGATGTCCAACTTGTAGCGCTGTGCTTGAATTATATGCGAAGAGGAAAGCCATACTAATTGGGATGGTGCCCATATCAAAAGCGTTTAGAAGGCTCCTGCGAAATCATAATTGGGCAATGATTTTAAAACCTCTCCGGTTCATCTCTTTTATCTTCCCCTGCATTAATCTGAAGACTGCCATAACGTTCTTGAAACCAGTAACTCATATTCTGTAATATTTTCTGCCTAGCTGAAAACTGGAATCATCAGTGTAGTTTCTAATCGCTTTCTCAGTGTAGTGTAGTAGTTTCTAATCACTTTCTCAGCCAATCTGTGGGAAGTTTTCTTCTGTCACAATCTCTAACTATGCAGAGGCCTGAGGCTGGAATCCTGTGTAGTCTTGCCAGAAAATAAGCTGAATTAAACATACTGGGATGAAATATGGCACATTTTTATACACAGCCTTTGAGAGAGAAATGGAAGTGTCCAGTTAGAAAACACATAGAATTCTGTATGTGGGAGGGGGGATTTTTACCGATCCCCACTCCTATGGGGAACTTCCAATCCTCCCTCCAGCTGTCTTGAGCAAATCCCTCTCAGGAGCAGAATGAGGGGGTGATTTGATGCAGGTGCACAAGAGAGAAACTAATAAAAATCACAATGTGTACCTATGGAAATGTAGGTGGGATCCAGCTCAATGTAAATTAACATATTTTGACATTTTAATTCTTCATTCTGTTTTTAAAACAGAAATAGTTTGGTTTATGTCTATAATAGTATACATTTTGCGATTTGGATTTTATGCCTTATTTCACTTCTTCATTGTGTTTTGTGCAGATGTGGTAGCAAGCAAGGTGAAGAGGATTATAGGCCATTGTTTGAGAACTTTGTTCAAGATCTTCTTTCCACGGTCAACAAACCAGAATGGCCAGCTGCAGAGCTGCTGCTTAGTTTATTGGGAAGATTATTGGTAAGACACCTGGATTTTTCAAAACAGTAATTCTGCCTCTCTTGACTTGACCATATTATTAGAGTAATGACAGTTCACAGACTCTTGCACAGTGTAATCTTTAGGCCAGTACAGGCATACATTAATAACGATGGCCTACTAGGGTTAATCCTGCCTTAGGGTTTCTTTATGGAAATACCATCCATTTCAGAGAGCCAGTTTGGTGTAGTGGTTAAGTGCGCGGACTCTAATCTGGGAGAACCAGGTTTGATTCCCCACTCCTCCACTTGCACCTGCTGATGTGACCTTGGGTCAGTCACAAGCTCTGGCACAGCTGTCCTTGAAAAAGAGCAGTTTGTGTCAGAGTTCTCTCAGCCCCACCCACCTCACAGGGTGTCTGTTGTGGGGAGGGGAAGGGAAAGGAGTTTGTAAGCCACTCTGAGACTCCAAGTGAAGGGCGGGGTATAAATCCAATCTCCTCCTCTCCTCCTCTTCAAGTATTGCTATTAAACAGATTTGTCACTTTTCTGTAAGCCTTATTTATTTATTTATTTATTTATTTATTATTTTATTACATTTGTACCCCGCCCTCCCCGCGAACGGGCTCTTTTCTTTTCATAGCAAGAAAAGAGGCTAACCCTTGTAAGTGATTACATATTTGCAGGCAAAATTTCAATCTGTGACCCATCTCCACCACACATTAAAAAGGTATATTTTGATTACATGACTTCCACTGTAGGAGAGGGAATATTTTCTTCTGCATGCTGCACACTTAGATCACCATCAGAGACCCTTTCTCCAGGTCAGTCTTGGAGGATAGGCAAGCAATGACCCAAGGCCTTCTCTACAAGTGGCATCAAGTCCTTGGAAATACTCCCCAAAGATGTTTGCTTGCTGCCTGTAGTTTTGGTATGTAGGCACCTGGCACAAACACTTAATCTTCTTTGTGGTCTCTGTGTAGTCGCACACTTGGGTTTGGTGCCTGTGCTCTAACCCGACCTCGGAAGGTTCTAGAGCTAGCCTCAGATGTTTGGCATGCTTTTCTCCCATGTTCTGGAGAGCAGGCATCGACTGCACATGCCTGGAGCTTGAGGAGAAAGCATCTTCCTGCTCAGTTCTTTCTCAACCACTGTGTCATCCATAGAGAGACATGACTTCTGCTTAATTTGTCTGGAGGAGGAACATTGAGTGGACACCTGTCTTCACTGCCCCAAGTTTACGAAACAAGCCAAAAAAACCAGGGTGGCTTGCTTTTGCATTCTCTTGCTTCAAGGCCTCTCTTTACCTATGTTTCTGGAGTTGCTCAGACTATCCATTGTTCAGGCTCCACAATTCAGTGGAGCGTTGACCGTATCATTGATCAACTGCTGCACCCTCAACATAGTGACTCGGTTTCGACTGCTCCCTCAGTACCAAAGTCTTCCTCTCATGGTATCCTGCTCTTCAAAGACTATGGCTACAGCCGTAACTCTGCATCACCATGCATGGCTCAACTCTATGTCTTTACAACCTAACATTAAAGCAAAGCTCAAGGATTTGCTGTTCGACAGGGAAGGGCTCTTCCATGTTTCTATAGACGAGATGCTGACAGCTGAAGATGACAGCAGGAAGTAAGCATGGAGCCTTGGGGTCACCCAACCAACACCATTTCAAGCCTAAGCATTAGAAACCAGTCTACTCAAAGCGTCAACGCTCCCCTCCAGCACATGACACCTGGAAGAAGAAACCTCTCCCTCCTAAACAAGCCTACCAAGCAAAGTCAAAAACACCTTGCACTAAGTGGCCTGCTCAACCATCAAACCGCTCAACCTCTTTGACTTTTGCCATCCCATCAGACTTTTTCTCCCACCTCTCACAACCGCACCTGTAGGCACCAAGCTGCACTCCTATCTTTTAACTTGGGAGGCGATCACCATGGACACCTGGGCCCTGACCATCATTGGGGGTGCACAATAGAGTTCAAGCCTCTTCCGCACACCCCACATTTTGTGGCCCCCCTCCATCCTGCTTCCTCCTGGACAGAGTATGCAGCTTCCTCACCAAGGGAGCCATTGAGGAAGTACCCCAGACCGCACAACATTAGGGGTTTTACTCCAGGTATTTTGTAGTCCCAAAGTGGGACGGAGCCAAGCAAGCTATAATGGACCTCAGAGAGCTGAAACGCTACATCAGATGACCCAAGTTCCATATGGTTACTCTATAGACTGTCCTTCCGGTGCTCCCTGAAGATGCCTGGTTAGCATCAGTAGATCTACAAGATGCTTATTTTCATGTGACTATCAGGCCTCAGCACCATTGATACCTTCACTTCTCAGTGGAACACCTTCACTGTCAGTACAGAGTGCTCCCTTTCGGGCTGTCAACCGCTCCCCGGGTCTTCACTCAAGTGTATGATTGTGGTGGTGGCAGCCCTGAGACAGCGGGGCATTGTGGTTTATCCATGTATTGACAACTGGCTCCTGATCTCCCAGTCTCCACAACATCTGGAGAAAGACATCCAGACTACTCTCAATCTCCTGGCAGAACTGGGTCTTTGTGTCAATCTCAGCAAGTCATCTCTCCAGCCCGAGCCAGTTCTCCAGTTCATTGGTGCCAGGCTCTGCACCATCGATCAGCGGGCCTGCCTTCCTGCAGACAGAGCCTCTGCTCTACAGAATATGACAGAGGGTTTTCTGATGAAGCCATCTCAGTCTCCATTGACCTTTGTGTTGCATTATGCTCTGGATGTCAGGGTGCTCACCAAGACGCCTCGTTCAGCCACTGTCCTTTCTTTTGATCGGTAATTTGCAAGTAGGCCTGTAACAGGTAACGGGTTTTCATTATTATCTCTTGATGGGCTGGCTGCCAGCACCCTCCATCCTGTTCTCTGCTTAGCTCACTAGTCACCCAAGTGTGGGACTGCACAGAGACCACGAAGAAGATAAACAGGTTGCTTACCTGTAATTGATGATCTTTGAGTGGTTAGCTGTGCAGTCACACACGCCCGCCCAGCCTTCCCCACTCTTGTTCGCTTACCTTATGTTAACAGGACTTACCGGTGGCGGTCCAAAGGACCTGAGTGGGAGGGCGCTTTCTTCTCATCTCCAGGCAAGTGCAGTCGATGCCTGCTCCCCAGAGCGCCGGAGAAAAGGGCACCAAATGTCTTGAGGCTAGCTCTAGAACTTTCCAAGGTCAGGTTCGAGCGCAGGCACCAAACTCAAGTGTGTGTCTGCACAGATGACCACTTGAAGATCATCAGTTACAGGTAAGGAAACTGTTTTTTCCCTTATGTCTTTAGTTTGTAGCCTGCCTTAAAACCTGACTTCGCTGTAGTTTGCTGTGAGTACTGCTTTTGTATTGTTGGATTAATTTGTTT
Source organism: Gekko japonicus (assembly GCF_001447785.1). NCBI lineage: Eukaryota > Metazoa > Chordata > Lepidosauria > Squamata > Gekkonidae > Gekko > Gekko japonicus. Next base: position 629,644 of record NW_015164214.1, read on the forward strand.
CATTTTGTTTCTTAGTAATATAGTAAACATAGTCCATCAGACTACAATGGAGCTAATAATTGCCTTAGAACCTGTACCTTGCTTGTATTGAGCCCTTTTTCCATTGGGGGGCATTCCTCTGCTGCCATAGGTACGTCCGCTCATGTGAGACCAATGTCTTTAAAAGAACTGAAAAGAACCTAGCATTAGAGGAATGCACTCTACACCAGGCAAAGAGCAGTGTAAATGGAACTAAGGCTGTAAGATCCAAACTACTGCCTTAACTTCAAAGATAGTGTTTACTGGCAAATAATTTGTAAGCCACATCCCTAATATCCACATATCTAATAGGTTATGAACAGTCTGCATTGTCACAATCTGCATTCAGATGTTAAATATAACTGCAATTAAGAGAAAATGGGCACTAACAAAACTTGTTGTCAGGCATGTGTGCGTGGCTTCTCTCCCCCCCCCCCCCCCCAGTTCTCACCCAGAGAATTGCAGTAAAGCACCACTGTCAGTTACCTGTAATATACATGGCATTTACAATCATAACAAATAAACGTTTTTAAGTATTTTAAATAATCAGATTTCTAAATTACGAATTCCTGAACTCATATTTCAACCAGAAAAGATGCAGTCATTAGCACAACATAGTTTTATTAGGTTCCAAAAAGATGACATGCTGAATACCAAAATGTGTTTTATATATCTATTTTATACTAACTCAAAGTATTATTGCTTGCCTTAAGTTTTTGGTTTAAATGGGCTAGAATTTAAACAAAGGTATGAAATGAATAACAGGGTTGCCACTTTCTGGAAAGTCATGGAAATGAAAATTGGTCAGGGAAAGTCATGGAAATTGGTCTGAAGTCAGGGAAATTGTGATTAAAATATATTCAAGCAGTGGATTTTTTTTTTTTTGGTAAACAATTTTTTTATTTTCTCAGGAATACAACATATAAAACATTTCATTCTATCAATTGTCTACCCCATTCCCAGTTCCTCCCCTCCCTCCAATGGCTTCCCACAATGCTTCCACCCCTGCTCCAAATTACTTCATATCATCAACAATATCAGTTTTTCATCATTACAATCTAAAGATAACATCGTTTGACTTAATATTGATCTAAACATATTAAGTTTTGTTTCACATCCCAGTTCTTTTCCAGATAAATTTTAAAATCATTCCATTCTCCAAAAAACTCATCGTCTTCTTTGTTATTCAGTTTTTTTGTAATCTTATCCATTTGTGCCATGAACAGAACTTTTTGTATCCATTCTTCAACCTCTGGTACCTTTTCCGTCTTCCAAAACTGAGCATAAATCATTCTCGCTGTCACTATCAGGTACCAGAGTAAAGTCTTTTTAGTCGTATTGACTTCTTCCATTTTAAGTCCCAAAAGCAGAATTTCCGGTGCTTTTTTAAAAGAACATTTCAATATTTTTTGCATTTCATTGTGGACTTTTGTCCAAAAGTCTACAGCTTTCTCACAAGTCCACCACATATGATAAAATGAGCCCTCATGCCTCTTACATTTCCAACATTTGTTTGACATATTTTGATTCATATTTGCAATCTTCTTAGGTGTCATGTACCACCTATACATCATCTTATAACAATTTTCTTTAACATTAGTACATGTCGAGATCTTAATAGAGTTTTTCCACAAATATTCCCAAGTTTCCATATCCACTTCCTTATTCATATTAATAGCCCATTTTAACATTTGTTCTTTAACAGTTTCATCTTCAGTATACCATTTTAACAACACCTTATACATTTTAGAAATATTTTTTCCTCCTCCACTCTCCCATACCTTTTCAATTTCATTTTTTTCCTCTCTAAAACCATAGTTTTTTTTGTCAGATCTAAAAAGATCATAAATCTGCATATATTTCAACCACTCATATTCATATTCAATTTCATTCTGCTTTTTCATTACCCACTCTGTTCCCTCTTTTTTAATTAAATCTCTATATGGCAACCAGTCTCTACCTCGCTGTCTTGAGTAAGATATCAACACTTCTACTGGTACAATCCACAATGGTCTTAAGTCACTCTGGTACTTCTTATATCTTGTCCATACCATATACAAAGCTTTTCTCACCAAGTGAAGTTTAAAAAAACTGTCCATTTTTATCTTGTCATACCATAAATATGCATGCCAGCCAAATCTACAATCATGCCCTTCCAACCCCAACAATCTGTCATTTTCAAGCTTCACCCATTGATCCATCCATGTTAGACAAACCGCTTCATAATATAGTCTAAGATTTGGCATTTGTAGACCTCCTCTTTCTTTGGCATCACAAAGTATTTTCATTTTGATCCTTGGTTTCTTGCCTGCCCAAACAAATTTTGACAACTCTTGTTGCCACTTGGCCAACAAATCCGTTTTATGCAGAATTGGTATTGTTTGGAACAGGAACATCAAACGTGGTAGGACATTCATTTTTATAACTGATATTCTTCCCATCAGTGATAAGTTCATTTTATCCCATTTCTTAAAATCTTGAGTCAGCTTAGTCCATAATTTCTCATAATTATTCTTATATAGGTCTATATTTTTTGCCGTTAATTCAATTCCAAGGTATTTTGTTTTTTTAACTACTTCACATTGTACCAGTTCTTGTAGTTCCACTTGTTTTTGTTTGATCATGTTTTTACATATAAGTTTTGTTTTATTCTTATTTACGTAAAAGCCGGCCAATTCTCCAAACTCCTTTATTTTTTGAAAAAGCAATGTCAATTTTTCTGTTGGGTTTTCCACCATAAACATTACATCGTCTGCAAATGCTCGATATTTGTATTGGTGTCCTTTATGTGTCAAGCCCTTTATTTCTTGATCGTACTGTATTTTTTGTAAAAGTATTTCCAATACCCAGATAAATAATAACGGTGATAACGGACAACCTTGCCTTGTTCCTTTCTGTACTTTGAAGTTATCTGTCAGTTCTTTATTCACATTTATTTTAGCTCTTTGTTCAGAATAGATAGCTTCAATACAATTTCTAAAATGTTGTCCCGCTTCAATCTTTTCCATCATCTGGTGCATAAAATTCCAATTAAGATTGTCAAAAGCTTTTTCTGCATCAACAAACAGAAAAGCTACTTCTTTTTCTGGGTGCTTTTCATAATATTCAATTGCGTCCATTACTATTCTTACATTGTCTCTAATCTGCCTTTTGGGTAAAAAGCCCGCTTGATCTTCAGAAATTACCGTTTGTAAATAGTTTTTCACCCTTTCTGCAATAATTTTTGCAAAGATTTTATAATCGTTGTTCAAAAGAGATATTGGCCTGTAGTTCTTTACATTTGTTGAATCTTGTCCTTCCTTTGGAATCAAAGAAATAATTGCTTCTTTCCATGAGTCCGGCACCTTTTTGTTTTCTCTTATTTCGTTGGTTAAAGCTTCCAGGACCGGGGAAATTTCTTCTTTCATCTTTTTGTAGAATTTCGCTGTAAATCCGTCCGGCCCAGGCGCCTTCCCCAACTTTGTCTCTTCTATTGCCTTCATCACTTCTTCTTTTTGAATTGGACCATTTAATAAATCTTTGTATTCCTTACTTATTTTTGGTAGTGGAATCTCCTTTAAATATGTTTTAATCTTCTCAAGATCAACTCTAGTTGTTTGGAATAGTTTAGCATAATACTTGAAGAAACATCTCTTTATTCCATTAGGATCAACGAACTCTTTTCCATCTTCTATTATTTTGGTTATCATTCTTCTCTCTCTTCTAGCCTTAAGTTGCCAAGCTAAGTATTTTCCCGGTTTGTTCGCCCCTTCAAAAGATTTCTGTTGTAACTTCTTTAAATTCCAATACATTTCCTGATTCCAAGTCTCATTCAGTTGTTCCTTCAGCAACTTTAATTCTTTAATAATTTGCTTTTTTCCAGGCTTCTTTTTTAATTCCTTTTCTTTCTGAGCAATTTTTTCTAACACTTCTGTTTGTTTTTGAAGTTTTTCCTTTTTTTGCTTCACGTTTTGCGAGATGAGAATTCCTCTCATCACCGCTTTATAAGCATCCCATACAATCTGTATCGGTGTTTCTTTATTTAAATTTTGTTGAAAGAATTGTTTCGTTTCTTCCTTTAACATCTCAATTACCGTTTTCTTATCCAACAAGTCTTCATTAATCCTCCACAGAAAGGGTTTTTTCCTTTCTGTGGAACTCCATACCACCGGATTGTGATCTGAATTACATCTTGGCAAAATTTCAGTCTTATGTGTTTTCATTGATAATTCTTCAGACATCCAAATCATATCAATTCTGGAAAAAGAGCAATGTCTATTGGAATAAAAAGTAAAGTCTTTCTGCATCGGGTTCCATTTCCTCCAAACATCTTCTAATTTTTCTTGCTTAACTAATTCAAAAAAATTCTTTGGCAATTTTCCGCTGAATTCGTTGTCCTTTTGTGGTTTTCTGTCTAGACGATCTATTGTCCCATTAAAGTCTCCGGCCATAATAACTTGCTCATAAGTCAATTGTTGTAATTGGTCAGTTATATCCTTAAAAAATTTTTCCTTTGCTCCATTGGGTGCGTACACGTTGATCAACAATGTTTTTTTCTGCTGAATCATTAATTCCACACCCACGTATCTGCCATCTATGTCCTTAAAAATTTCTGTAGGTTGTAACTCCTTCTTCACATATGTCACAACTCCTTTTTTCTTGTTTGAGGCCGCAGAACAAAATTCAATTCCAAATAAAGCATTCTTTAAATATTTTATATCCTGTTTTCTAATATGTGTTTCTTGCAAGCATATCACGTTGCATTTCTGTTTCTGTATCCAATGATTGATTCTTTTCCTCTTGTTTGGTGAATTTAATCCATTAACATTCCATGACAACAATTTGTACTCCATTATGCGTTTTATTTTAAAGTTCTCCAAAGACGTCCGCATTGTCCGCCTTAAATTTATAAAAGTCCATCATCGATCTGATCTGAATCCTCCCACCTTGATACGTAAAGGATAAACCTTGTGGAATCTCCCATCTATATCTGATGCTCAAAGCTCTGAGTTTGTCCGCCAAGGATTTATACCTTTTCCTGTCTTGCAGTATTGTTCTTGGGAGTTCTCTCATCACCATAATTTTGTTTCCCTCTATTACAAAAGGGACGTTGAATTGCTTCTTGAATATCTCCTCTGTTATTGATCTTGTTACAAATTGTACAATTACATCCCTTGGTAAATTCTTCTTTTCTGCAATTCTGGAGTTCACTCTATAAATCAAATCAAAGTCTGAGTCCATTGACCCTTCCTCCTCGCCCAGAAAAGCCGTTATCACTTCCATCATTTTTTCTTTTAAGTTCTCATTCTCTGTTTCCTTAATGCCTCTGAATCTCAGATGAGTCTGCATCCTTCTGAACTCCATCATTGTCTCTGATCTTGTAATTTGTTGAGTCAAAGAATCTTGTTTCTCTTCTATTTTTTGTATCTTCTCCTCTGTCTCTGTAGTCTTGGTTGCATTTGCTTGAACATCCTTCTTAACTCCTTCCATTTCTTGCTTGATTGAAGTTATTTCTGTAGTAACCAATTCCTTCAATGCTGTTATGTTCTTCTCTTGGACTTCTTCTAGATGTTTCAGATGAATCTGAGTTTGCTTCTCCAGTTGGTCCCCCAATGTTTTTTCTATCTGCTCCCCCATGGCTTGTATTGCCTCTGTCATTCTCTTCTCCATTGCTTCCATGGAGGCATTGTTGATCAACGTGTACGCACCCAATGGAGCAAAGGAAAAATTTTTTAAGGATATAACTGACCAATTACAACAATTGACTTATGAGCAAGTTATTATGGCCGGAGACTTTAATGGGACAATAGATCGTCTAGACAGAAAACCACAAAAGGACAACGAATTCAGCGGAAAATTGCCAAAGAATTTTTTTGAATTAGTTAAGCAAGAAAAATTAGAAGATGTTTGGAGGAAATGGAACCCGATGCAGAAAGACTTTACTTTTTATTCCAATAGACATTGCTCTTTTTCCAGAATTGATATGATTTGGATGTCTGAAGAATTATCAATGAAAACACATAAGACTGAAATTTTGCCAAGATGTAATTCAGATCACAATCCGGTGGTATGGAGTTCCACAGAAAGGAAAAAACCCTTTCTGTGGAGGATTAATGAAGATTTGTTGGATAAGAAAACGGTAATTGAGATGTTAAAGGAAGAAACGAGACAATTCTTTCAACAAAATTTAAATAAAGAAACACCGATACAGATTGTATGGGATGCTTATAAAGCGGTGATGAGAGGAATTCTCATCTCGCAAAACGTGAAGCAAAAAAAGGAAAAACTTCAAAAACAAACAGAAGTGTTAGAAAAAATTGCTCAGAAAGAAAAGGAATTAAAAAAGAAACCTGGAAAAAAGCAAATTATTAAAGAATTAAAGTTGCTGAAGGAACAACTGAATGAGACTTTGAATCAGGAAATTTATTGGAATTTAAAGAAGTTACAACAGAAATCTTTTGAAGGGGCGAACAAACCAGGAAAATATTTAGCCTGGCAACTTAAGGCTAGAAGAGAGAGAAGAATGATAACCAAAATAATAGAAGATGGAAAGCAGTGGATTTTTGACCTACTGCTGCAAGAGCATGATCTGTTCTTGTGGCAACTGGAATAGAGAAGTAGCAGAATACCCGTAAAACTTAATGATGCCCTTTCCCAACCATTTTAGATAGAACGTTTATATAATTTTTAGTGTACCTTTAAAACAATAACAAAAATATTATGTCATTTGTTAGCATTCAGAGTTTACTCGAATTGAAATTTGTATCTTGGTGTAATGTTTGGTGCAATTGCAAAACAGATGTTGCTGCAGTTAATGTTGAAAGAAGCTGATATTAAATCTCCTTTGACAAATATTTTTGCAGTTGAGACTTGTGTAGTTGTAGAGTAGAACCTTACCTTGCATTAATGCAATACGATTTTTTAACTTGTGGTTATATTTGAATGGTGGTCAGGGAAATTTACAAATGTTGGTCAGGGAAAGTCAGGGAAATGAAAAAATAAAATTTCAGTGGCAACCCTGAATAATGACTTACTACCGTAACAGAAGTTTGGGTGGGATGAAGCAGTTATCTATGGTAAGCACTGGAAAGACAAAAATTGTTAACTTGGTCATGATGATGTCGTTGCTGTTAGGTCCATCAATTTAGTAATAAATCTACAGAGATGGCTTTGAGAGTGGCATCACTTGACTATCTTGGAACGGTAGCAGCGCGACTGAGGAAGGATGCAGTCACTAGCAAAATGGATCAGGGATCTATAGCCCGAATTTTGAAACAGGTTTGAATTAAGCTTTTTTCCCCGTAACTAGCTTTTGAGGTTTTATTCCAGTTTTGTCTGAAGAAATGTGATTTGCACATGAAAGCTTACACTTTGAATAAAACTTGGTTGGTCTCAAAGATGCCACTTGACTCAAACTTTGTTCTTCTTTCCCCCAATCTGTTATGCACCTCTCAATAATAGTAATAGAGATCAATGTTCTTTAAAAGTTCATAGCATACTGGTCTGAATAACTATATAAAAACGGCATCTCGCACCTTGGTCTCTGTGTAGCTGCCAAAAACAAAACATTTTCTTCTTCTATGCTGCTCTATAGGGTTGTGTCATATCAGTCGGTGAAATTGATCCTCAGTTGGGAATCAAGATACAGTTCTTTGGATCTCTTCTACTTTTATTAATAAAGGGGTAACTTTACCAATTTACCTTTTGAGAGAAAAGTGCAAACCCCTATACTCCCATGGGGTTGGATCCACTGGCCTGTAAACACAGTGTTTGCAGATGTGATCAGTGTCCCCCCCCCCTGTAGGGCCATCTGGCCCATGGACCTGAGCAAAGTAAAAACCCTGACTGGGGGGGGGGGGGGGCTGCACTGAAGAGGGGGAAGCTGGCGAAATTGTCCCCTTCTGTCACCACAGCTCCACTGATGGCAGAGACAGGAAGGGCAGTTTGCCCCTTCCCACTCCATACTGCAGAACCCAAGTTGCAAACCCAGGGATTGACTTTCTTAGAGTCAGATGGCAATGCTGAGCAGAGGGAACCATGTGAGAACTCTGACCATCAGTGTTTTCCACTATTGACTCTCTGGAGCCAGTCATGATTTGTTCATGCAGTTTCAACTACCAGACATAGTTTTGTCATGGTCACCTGTAGGTGCCATATATATGAGCTGGTGCCTCCATGTGGCTAGTGTATCTGTGGCTACCCGAGTTCCCTGATGGCTGGTGGTTTGAAAAATGTATTCAAAACAAATTGAAAGGTGTTTTATTACATATTGATTTATCTGTGTTCAAGTCAGAGTTTTATCTGTGTTCAAGTCCATGATTAAATTGAGATGTGGCTACAAGTGGGTGCCTCCTAACAAACCGTGTCACATGGTCCACTATACTAATTTCAGGCATGTTTAGAACACAAAGCGATGAGAGTTTGTTTTTTGTGGTGTTGACAAGATGGCGAGAATGGGCTTTAAAGTTCATGGTTGTTTGTTACAGGTCTCAGGAGGGGAAGATGAAATACAACAGCTGCAGAAGGCATTGCTAGATTATTTAGATGAAAATACAGAGACTGATGCATCGTTAGTGGTATGTCTCGGTTGCTAGAATATAATCTGTATAAAATGTGTTTCATTAGAAAGATCATGCAAATATTTGGATATTGTATTACAGTGATTTTAGTAGCCCAACCACAAAATTTTTGAACTGATTCAAATGAAATTAAGCTCTGGAATCACTTTCTTTAAAATTAGTCAAAACACTAAATGCCAGTGATTAGTTCTTGCTCTTTTTATGTTTCTGGCATTTTTAAAATGGGGAGATGCACATTGTTCTAATGCAGTGGAAGCGGTCATTTATATTTGCATGGAAGAAAAGACTCATAACACCACTGGTTGTTAGTCATATCTATGATTGGGTTTTCATTCAGTTACCTGGAGAACACACAAGTCATAGAATCATAGAATCAAAGAGTTGGAAGGGACCTCCAGGGTCATCTAGTCTAACCCCCTGCACAAGGCAGGAAATTCACAATCACCTCCCCCATGCACCCCCAGTGACCCCTGATCCATGCTCAGAAGACGGCGGAAAACCTCCAGAATCCCTGGTCAAACTGGCCTGGAAATTTGCTTCTTGACCCCCAGAGTGGTGATTGGCATTTCCTTGGGTTCTCTTGGAACAGGCCATGAGAACTACGCACTAATGCAACCCTTGCTGCCTTCCCTGTCATGATCTGCCTAAGTTCACAGAATCAGCATTGCTGCCACCATCTAGTCTCTGCTTAAAAACCTCCAAAAAAGGAGAGCCTACCACCTCCTGAGGAAGCCTGTTCCACTGAGGAACTGCTCTGTCAGGAAGTTCTTCCTGATGTTTAGTTGAAAACATACCCGGGTAATCAAAGTCTCCCATGACCACTGTGTCCCATCTCTTTGAGAACTTTGTAATCTGTTCTAGGAGTCTCATATCCAAGTCCTCTGCCTGGCTTCGTAGTCTGTAGCAGACCCCCACTATAATATTACTATTATTTCTTACTCATTTTATATTTACCCAGAGACCCTCAACTGAACTTCCATGCTCAGATTCATTTATTGTCTCACAAGTATATACCTCCTTTACATATAATGCTACTGCTCTCTCCTTATTTATCTGTTCCTTTTAAACAAATTGTACCCCTGAATCCTAATATTCCAATTGTGAGTGTCATCCCACCAAGTTTCAGTAATGCCTGTTAAGTCATAGTACCAGGTTTTCAAATTCCTCCTGCTTGTTTCCCATACTCTATGCATTAGTGTAGAGACATTGGAATCCATGGTTTATGTGACCTGAGGTTTTTGTTCCTGTACTTACCTGCAAGTTAATGTTTACTTTCATATGTGCCACTCCCCACAAATCTTTAGCGTTCTTCTCTCCAGTTATTGGCATCTTACTAGGCATTGAATTTTTGTCTTGCTCCCCTGATAGGATTTAGTTTAAAGCCTTCCTTAGCAGGTTTGCAAGGCTCTCACCAAACACCCTTTTTCCTACACTCCTGAGGTGCAAACCATCTCCCGATGGAAGAGCTTAATCTTGAAAGCATAAGCCATGGTCCAAAAAACCAGAGCTTTCCTGATGACACTATGTATGTAGCCAGTCATTTATTTGCAGTATTCTCCTTTCCCTTCCTAAACCATGGCCTTCAACAGCATTCTCATTTTCTAATGAGGCTCATAAGCATGAGGAGCAGATGTGGGGGTTGTGCTTCCACATACATGTTATGGTCAGTTAATTTTAATATCTTTCTGCTTCATTTGCCTTCACATAAGTGAACAACAGCATTAGGTATTTCTGTAAAGCTACTCAAAAGAGCAGAATGCTAGTACTTTTCAGTCAAGATTAAAAGAACAAGAGAGAGGGCATAATTCTATCTGTCCTGCTCTTGCTCCATTGAAGTCATGTGCAGAATGTGTTCTTCTTGGCTCTGCTCCCTGCATGGCAAGAGGTCTTACTCTATAGAGCCTCTCTATGAAGGGGAAGAGTAGTTCTGCTTATTCTGTGATACTCAGATCTAACAAGTGAAGCACAAATCTCTAAAACAGGACAAAGTTTCTTATTTTAAACACTCATTTAGTATGTATGGCCCAGTTAGAGAGCATTCATTAAACAATTTTTGTTTGTATGTGTAAATGAACCTAGGTCCTCCTACATGTCAAGCAGGTGTTCTACCACTGAGCCATGTCCCCTCCTCAAAGTTGTTATTGACTTTGTGTTAAATAAATCCATTGTATTATCAATATGTTGCAAAATAGTTATGTCAGTAACCCTGGAACTTGGTCTGACTTTCCTGAACAGTCTCTGACTTCGTCCTCTGTTTCTTGTTATGTTTCAATTTGTTGTTTTCCCCACATCATCGCCTACCACTCTAGTTTTCTCGGAAATTTTACATAGCTCAGTGGTTTCGGGACACCACGATGGAGACCGAGAAAGCAATGAAGTCTCAAAAGGATGAAGATTCATCTGAAGGAACGCACCATGCAAAAGAAGTTGAGTCGACAGGACAAATCATGCACAGAGCAGAAAGTCGCAAAAAATTTCTTCGTAAAATCATTAAAATTGCACCCTCTCAGTTCAGTACGTTAAAGTGAGTTCACCAAGCTGTTATTCCTGTTATGTTTGGCATTTGCTTATTGGTGTCTTTGTTGAGGAGCATGTACTAAAGTAACATTCTGCTACTTGATTACAGGATGAACTCTGATACTGTGGACTATGAAGATGCTTGCTTGATTGTTCGCTACTTGGCCTCTATGAGGCCGTTTGCCCAGAGCTTCGATATTTATTTGACACAGGTAAACTGTGCCAGAAGTCTTAGTGAAATACAGTTGGTTTCCTGGTTCCAAACGCTTATGGGGTAGTGTGCAATATCTGTTCATTGTTGAGCGCAGGTATTTAATAGGTCATAACACCACCACATGCTCCCATAATTCTGTGTCAATTACATAAACACTTTTCTTTATCCTGCATGCATTCCACTCCTGCTCTAAATATATTTCATCTGTTTGGGTTTTTTTTTTTTTTTTGGTAGAACAGATAAAATGAAAAAGATAATTGTGGATACATTCCAATGGACTTTGCCTATGTTTGTTTGCATTCCTATTATGGCTTCACAAACCTATCTTCATTAATCACTGTAGAGCAGCATAATAATTCTAAACTGATAACCATTTCGGTAGCTTGCTTGCAGTGAACAGTTTTGCTGTAATGACAGCCATAATTTAACGGGTGCTTTTATATATTTCACGAGAATATGGCATGTGCAAATGGGGTGCCAGGCTGAGACTCCAGAAATATCTGTCTTCCTACTTAATGCAGTTGGTTGGTATTCAGTGTGTTCTTGACCAGAGTGGATAGGGAAAAGGGGACCAAAAACAATGGGATTTTGGAGTCGTCTTCTGGCTTATCTCCCAGTCATGGCATACCAGAACCCATTGCCTGGGTTCCTATTAAAAGAAAGCACCATATGCATGTATTACTTCACTTTGGGAGCCAGTTTGGTATAGTCGTTAAGAGCGGCAGACTCTAATCTGGAGAACTGGGTTTGATTCCCCACTGCCAGCTAGGTGACCTTGGGTCATTTACAATTCTCTCTCAGAGCTCTCTCAGCCCCACCTACCTCACAGGGTGTCTGTTGTTGGGAGAAGAAAGGAAGGCAGTTGTAAACCGCTCCGAGACTCCTTCAGGTAGTGAAGAGTGGGGTATAAAACCAACTTCTCCTCCTCCTCCTTATACAATCTACCTAGCACTGTTGTTGCACAGCCTCTGTTCATTTCAGCGATTAGACCACCACTCCAAAACCACTTCAGAGGTCAAGGACCCCATTCCTTTAGCAAGCTGTGGCAAAGATGTTCTGGACCAGGCCCTGCCTCTTTGATTCCTGACTTGCCATCTCTGAAATGGGGACCCAAGAGTCACTCTTAACAAATTCTGCCGCAGAGTTACCTTTTGAAGGCACACAGCTATCTAACTCTTGGAGGGATGGGTTAGCCAGCTTTCCAGGTCTCTGGCTCCCTCTGTACTTAGCTCCAGCACAGGGCTTTTGCCCTGAGCTTTGCAGCCATACAAGGTGCTGCCTCTGCTGTAGTGCATGAAGGCCCATTCTCAGCTGCACCCAGTGAACTAATTCTTGGTAAGTGTCACAGGGAGTGGACAATATCTACTTTCCCACTGTTTGGAAGCCTGGTGAAGTCCAAGTCACCCAGAACTCTGTGCCTAACACAAGTGATACAATTGGCAATAGCATGCCACTTCCTTGGAGTTGCGACGGGGGGGGGGGGGCAACAGGACATAAGAGCCCTGCCCTTCCACCAAGACTTGACTGTGTGAGAACCAGAGGACTGTTGAGGGGTAAGGTTTGGTGACTATCACAGATAATGAATGGAGTGGCTACTGAGCAAAGCCAAGATTTATTGAAGGGTCTTGAATGATGGTGGTGCAACAGCCATGCCAGGTGGAGTGTTCCCATTTGTACAATCATGTTAGGTTTCTGATAGCTGGTTTTTCATTTTATTTTGATTATGGCATGTGTTCCCCCCACTTCATTTTTGTTGGTTTAATATTGTCTGATCTTTTCCAAATGCAATAAGATGCAATTTGTTTTTGTTCTTGTTTTTATTAGATTCTGCGTGTGCTTGGTGAAAATGCAATTGCTGTTCGAACAAAAGCCATGAAGTGTTTGTCTGAGGTTGTTGCTGTAGACCCCAGCATTCTAGCCAGGGTAAAAAAAAAGAAACAATCTGTAATCATGCGTGCATGCATATGTTTTTCTGTTCTCATTAATCACATTTTCTGGCTCTTTCTTACTTTGCTTTTGTATTTTGCCTGTTGCTTGTAGCTGGATATGCAGCGGGGTGTTCATGGACGGTTGATGGATAATTCCACTAGTGTACGAGAGGCAGCCGTTGAGTTACTTGGTCGGTTTGTGCTTTGTCGACCACAGCTTGCTGAACAGTATTACGACATGCTGATTGAGCGAATATTGGTACGGTTACTCTTAAATTTCAGTATTTATGAAGTTCTTATAAAGCTTTTTGTGACTACAGTGAAAGGCAGTTGTTCTGTTTACCAGGCTTGCCTTTTAAATGTAGCTGCTGTTTAAAGATTAGTGAATCCTTTCGGGTGATAAGATCTGATGTAGTGAACTTGTGCTGAAATAGATTTTGCTAGTGTTTAAGGGGCTTTTAAGGACTTCTGTTTAATTTTTTTTTGTCAAGAGGGTTTCATTCATATATACTCTATCTCAAGAGGTTTTCATTCATATATACACTATATTCATATATACACTTTCACATTCATATATAAACATATATACACTTGCTCCAGTTTATTAATATATTCGTAGTGCCATATGGTCCAGATCTATCAAATTTTGTGTTGCTAATAAATCATGCTGTTGTATGATTGACAGTGCATTGTTAAAAGCTGTTAAATTAACTTCCTTTTTCTTCCTTGCAGGATACTGGTATTAGTGTCAGAAAAAGAGTGATAAAGATTCTTCGGGATATCTGCATTGAACAACCCACATTTCCCAAAATTACAGAAATGTGTGTAAAAATGATTCGCAGAGTCAATGACGAGGAAGGCATTAAGGTATGATAAATTTTCTTCCATGTAGGTTACTTCTGTCAAACCTTTTTTGAATGTAGGTTCCTGCCCCACTGAACTGCTATACTTTTGAACTGGGGCTCTCCCAGTAATGCTCCTAGTAGATTGGATTTATTCAGACCCAGAGGAATTTTCGTGTGTGGTTATTTAGAGATTTTGCAAGCTGAGTTTAACCATTGATTTGGTGTATCTTGTTCTCTCCAGAAACTGGTGAATGAAACATTCCAGAAGCTGTGGTTTACCCCAACACCTCATAATGACAAAGAAGCAATGACCAGGAAAATACTGAATATCACTGATGTGGTACGATTGAAAGTGTGAATGTTCTTTATCAGGTAGCACAAGAGAGGGGGCCAGAGGGTGCTGTGTCCAATGTGGCTGTGGTGTAGTTTTGTGACATCATTGGTGCATTGAAGTACAATCTCCCTCCCCCTTAGTACTTGGCTGAGAGCTCTCCCAGTATAACAGTCAAAAAATTATTCTGATCCCCCCTCCCCAATATAAGCTGTATCCCTTTCTCTCTGCCCCGTGGTACGTTTCCTTTATTAAAAAAATCTTCACATGCTGGATTGAAGCTGGATAATCAAACTTTTATGGCTTGTATCCTAAGCAGCAGAAGTGAAGTCACTCGAAGGGGAAGATAACGTTTGCACCTCCCCCTTCATACTGCAGCTTTCTTTGCTTCTTGAAATTGTGCTGCTGTGAGTCAGCAGACTTGTAGGAACAGTGTGGGGAGCAAACTGGGAGAGGGGGATGGGGGGGGGAATCTCCCTTCCAAACAGAAAAGCCATTCCTTTGGAGGTGCTACTATGGCTTCTGCTGCCCCCGTTCTAACAATCTTACTTTTAGTGCAGGGCTAGGTTCAGTGAAGATTACAGTTAGAGGCTGAAGAGATGGAAACTTTAAACCAATAGTTGTAAGGGTTGAAAGCACTTGGAGCCTATTAAATTACTTAGTTTAATATTAATGTTTAAATCATATTTTCAAAAAATATTTTCACACTTCTTTTTTTTAGGTTGCAGCTTGTAGAGATACAGGGTATGACTGGTTTGAGCAGCTTCTTCAGAACGTGAGTAATATTTTTGATACGTTACTTTTAACTTTGAAGTATATCTGGCAGGCTTTTTGACAGTTGGTTAACAAATTCATATTTTGCCCTGCTCTGTAATACGTTCCCAAGGCACCTTACAAAGCAACCATAGCCCCAAAACAATAATTAAACATAATAAAATACACTAAAAGGAAGCAACAGAATTAAATTAACTTAATTCCAAGAAACAAAAAATTAAAAATTAATAAAGCAAAATAACACTTTATTTAAACAACAATATAAGCAATTAGTAAGTACACTTTTAAAATATCCATTAGAGAAAGCATCAATACCTGAGGGATTTGGAGAGGCTACTTAATAATGTTTAACTTCCTAACCTTTCTATCTCTTCCCCCACCCCTACTTGGTTTTACGGTAATCTGGTTCAGTGTAACTGAATGCTGGATGTTGTCTTAAGAAGTGTCATTGCTAAGTGAATATTGTATACCATGTTCATATTTAACACCCAGTGGATATATGTGAACAACAGAAGTGATTAAATACCTTCCCAGTTGTTACTTTATTTTAAAGAAAGTGTATTCCATCTTGGTTAGTGTTTCCTGATTTTTTGTTACTGTTAGAAATAGTAACAAAGTTTGCGTTCTTTTGGCTCAGAGAACAAGACTCTAAAATGAAATGAGTTTCCCAGCTGCCAACATCTTGCATGGCCAATATGGTAAATCCAAGCCAGAGAACAATTTCTCCCACCATCCCTTCCATTCCCTCCCAGTTTATCTGCCCCTCTGATGGGGAGCAATTTGATGGCTGCGGGCAGCCATCAGAAGGAGCAAAAATTCTTAGTGTCATTCCTTCACCTTTTTTCATTCCTCCATTTCTTCCCCAAGTGGGTTTTGGACACTTGTAGTGACCAGAATTCCCGACCTATTAACTATCAGGCTTTCTGGATACCGTGCTTTAGGGAGCGGGAAGAAGGAGGATAGGATGCCTGTAGAAAACCCATCTAGGAAAGAAATTTTGTAAGTTGCTTTCCAGATTTTGCCAGTCATAGGGATGGAGGCTGTGCGCGGACACTTCAGCTGTGCATAGTTGCTGTGCTTAACAAGCCAGCAATCACATGGAGGAGGGAGGGGGGAAGAGATGCTTGTGCCTGCTGTCACTCTCTGCGTGTTTGTTCAGTCAGTGCATGGAGAGGTCGAGTGTTCAGGGTTTATGTGTGTGTTTGAAATGAAATGTACCAGGACAAGCATCTAATCTTAAACGACTGAAACGTTTAGCCTGGAGAGGAGACAACTGAGAGGTGATATGATAACCATCTTCAAGTACTTCAAGTATAGAGGATGGTATGGAGTTGTTTTCTGTTGCCCCAGAAGGTTGGACTAGAACCACCGGACTGAAATTAAATCAGAAGAGTTTTCAGCTAAACATTAGGAAGAACTTCCTGACAGAGCGATTCCTCAGTGGAACAGGCTTCCTCAGGAGGTGGTGGGCTCTCCTTCTTTGGAGATTTTCAAACAGAGGCTAGATGGTCATCTAACAGCAATCCTGATTCTGTGAACTTACACAGATCATGAGAGGGAGGGCAGGAAGGGTTGTCTCAGTGCTTAGTTCTTGTGGCCCTTTCTTACACGCCCAGGGAAATGCTGATTGCCACTTTGGAGTCAGGAAGCATTTTTTCTCTAGGTCAGTTTGGCCAGGGATCCTGGAGGTTTTTTCCATTTCTTGGACATGGAACAGCGATCACTGGGGGTGTGGAGGGGGAGGTATTTGTGAATTTCCTGCATTGTGCATGGGGTTGGACTAGATGACCCTGGAGATCCCTTCCAACTCTATGAGTCTGTTATTCTGTTTATTTGTCATTAGCTTTGTGCTTCATATTGATGAGAATTAGAGGCAGTTTCTGCAGCTGTTGACTATGCAGATAGTGGTAATATCTGTGTTCAAGTTCTTCATATTATCAGCTTGTTAAATCTTAATTGTGGTCACTGTGAACCAGCTATTCATTGTCTTTCTATGCTGTTGAAGACAGCATGTATATTCTTAGATTTAGCCATCAGTATCAAATTTGCCTGTTTTGTTGTTGCAGCTGCTGAAGTCTGAAGAAGATGCTTCCTATAAGCCTGTGAAGAAGGCCTGTACTCAGCTGGTGGATAATTTGGTTGAACACATTCTCAAATATGAGGAATCTCTGGCAGGTAAAATGGTCATTTGCAGTTTATTTCTTTGCTGTTTAGGAGGTTTCAGTGGTATTAGAGACCCATATAAAGTTCAGCATTTGATGCTCACAGTTGGTGGAAATGGTTTCAGAAGTGTGACAGTGGGTCAATACAGACACAGAGCTGAGAGGAAAAGGGGGTGGTCATGGTTCTCATGGGGGGAAAGCAGCAGAATGGTCACCTGATTCAGCCCTCAGTCTTATCCCCATTGTAAAAGGGTAGTACGCGGGCACCCTTGTATTGTGCCTGTTTTATTAACTGAAACCAAATTGGATTTGTTTTGTGTACCCAGAACTGAATTCACAGTGTGCATGAAATTCAAAGGATCGAGTGACAAGGATCAGTTAGGGTTCTTCCAGTCTTTAACATCTTATAAAAAAAATGAAGCCTTTTAAAAAATCATATCCTGCTTTTCTCCCTGATTGGGGACGCGAAGTGGCTCTTCGCATTGTGCCCCCCCCCCGCTTAATCCTCACAACAGCTACCCTGTGAGGATAGGTTAGGCCAAGAGATTGTGAGGGCCCCAAGATCACCTGGCAGGCTTCCATGATTGGGTGAGGGATTCGAACCCAGGTCCTGGCGTGGTGCTCTAAGCGCTGCTCCACACACAGCACAGCTGTGGTATGGGTTAGTGAATCCAAATGCCATGGCTAAGGTGCTGGCAGCAGGGCTCTAGTCGGGGGGGAGCTCTCAGGTACGGAGCTCCGGAAGAGAACCTCTAGGGGGCGGGGCGGTCACGTGGTGAAGCCCCGCCCCCTTCTTTACCCCGCCCTCTGCTTCGATCCTCATTCCGTTTGGGAATGAGGATGAAGCAGGAGGGTAAGTAGCCGGGCCTTCTGACACACTTCCGGTGATGTCAGGGGGTGTGGCCTTCTGTCACTTCCGGTGATGTCAGGGGGCGTGGCATATGCAAATAAGTTATGCTAATGAGTTATGCTAATGAGCTCCGGCAGCTCTTTTTCTACAACAAGACCCCTGGCTGGCAGGGTAGAAGAACTTGGCCGTGCTGTCCTCAGCATCTCTTTGGAACTGCTACACATGCAGGGCCAGCATAGCAGGAGATCAGTGTTGTACTTCTACCCAGATAGCACACTTTGCACATGACTAGGGTCTCATTTAAATTAAAGAAAGAGTCCAGTGGCACCTTTAAGACAAACAAGGTTTTATTCAAGGTATGAGCTTTTGTGCATGTGCATGCTTCTTCAGTCAGAGTGAAATGAATAGAAATAACAGCCATATATATAGATGGTGGGCAGTAAATTAGCATACAGAATAATGAAGCTGTTTTTAACAGATTAAAAGAATAACAAGCTTAGATATATGGCTGTTATCTGTTTGGATTCAACTAGTGGGGGAAATCATACAAGGAAATAAATCTGAATAAAACTTTGTTGGTATTAAAGGTGCCACTGGACTCTAATTTTGTTCTATTGCTTCAGGCCAACATGACTGCCCACCTGGATTTAAATTAAACATCATGTATAAATGAGGTGTAATGGATTAGCCACAAATGATCTGTTGCATCTGTTTTTGTACTCAAAAATTAAGTGCTGATTTTCATTGCCGAGTTTTTATTTATCACCTAAGGGAAACTTATATAAGCAGGTATGAGCTCTTTGGGGAAAGGGTGGGATAAAATACTGTAGATAGTACAGACTTGTAAGTAGCTTCCCTTTTATACTACTTGATGACTTACCTGGCCAGCTTATATCCAGGGTTCACATATCACACAGACAGCACTACTCAGTACAATTGCTGCATGCTCTGACACTTCACTGCTATAGAAGTAACTCATCATCTCTGTTTTTCCTCTTTGTTTTGCAGATTCTGACAACAAAGGTGTGAATTCCGGTCGGTTGGTAGCTTGCATAACCACTTTGTTTTTATTCAGCAAAATCAGGCCCCAGTTAATGGTCAAACATGCTATGACCATGCAGCCATACCTTACCACTAAGTGCAGTGTAAGTACAGAAAAACTCACTACTTGGCTTCTGATGTATTGGTATATAATGTGGTTGAAAGCAGCTATGTCATGTTTGTTGCAGTGAGGAATAATTGTGGCTTCAGGTCACTATCCCTCTCTTTTCACCCATGAATAGCATGTTATCCCACCCATGTATTTTTGAAAGGTACCTTTGTCTTTTCACTTAAGGCAGCTCCAAGCTTCACATAGCAATTGTATTTGCACATACACCTATGTTCTCCATAGCAAACATTTAAAAGTGTGAAGAATGCTGCAGCTGTGTTTCTGCGTCTCTGGCTGTCCTGATTGGCTGAACATGATTGGCCGATTGGCTGAACTTGGTCCAAAAGTCCTGTGTGTGTTTGCTGTGGGAGCAACCTGTAAAGCAGTGCAGGATCTTCTTGTGGGGTGTGTACTATGCAAACATTAAACCATTACAACAGGAAAACTGCATTTAAAATAAATAGGGTTGCCAAGCACACACACACACACACCCGACACTGGCAGGGAATGGGGGAATAGGGTTGCCAGATCCAGGTTGGGAAACTCCTGGAGATTTTGGGGTGGATCCTGGGGAGGACAGGAGGGACCTCAGTGGGAAGAAGAAGAAGGAGAAGAGATTGGATTTATACCTCGCCCTTCACTTGGAGTCTCAGAGCGGTTTATAATCTCTTCCCTTCCTCTCCTCACAACAGACATCCTGTGAGGTAGGTGGGGCTGAGAGAGCTCTGAGAAAACTGCTCTTGAAAGAACAGCTGAGAGAACTGTGACTGACCCAAGGTCACCCAGCTGGTTTCATGTGGAGGAGTGGGGAATCAAACCCAGTTCTCCAGATTAGAGTCTGCCGCTCTTTACCTCTGCACCAGACTGGGTACAATGCCGTAGAGTCCACACTCTGTAGTCTGGAGATGAGCCATAGTTCCAGGAGATCCCCAGGCCCCCACTTGGCGGCTGGCATCTGTGAAGACAAAGCATATGTAAAACAGTTCAATAAAAACATATAAACAGGGGAACAGTGCCACAACCAGGGAAGAGGGGCAGTAACAGTTATTGGGGGTATCCAAACAAAACAAGCACTGGCAGAAGACAATGATGGAGGGAGAAAGAAAAATCTTCCTTGGGGGGAGTTCCAAAGTTTTGGTGCCCAAACTGAAAAGGCTGTCTCTCAGGTTGCCACCCGGCCAGCCTCAGATGGTGGGAGCACCTGAAGCAGGGCCTCTGAAGATGACTAGAGGGGCGAGTACATTCATACTGGAGAAAGTGGTCCTTTCAGTTTGGTGTAGTGGTTAAGTGCGCGGACTCTAATCTGGGAGAACCGGGTTTGATTCCCCACTCCTCCACTTGCATCTGGCTGGATGACCTTGGGCAAGCCGTAGTTTTGACAAGAGCTGTTCTTAAAAAAAGAGCAGTTTCTGTCAGAGCTCTCTCAGCCCCACCTACCTCACAGGGTGTCTGTTGTGGGGAGCGGAAGGGAAAGGAGTTTGTAAGCCGCTCTGAGACTCCTTCAGGTAGTGAAGGGCAGGGTATAAATCCAATCTCTTCTTCTTCTTCTTAATATACCATGTGGAGTGGCTGCATTAGAGAAATGAAACCTTCCCACTGAAAGCACTGTTGGAATTTCTCTTTTCCTCAGACGGATTTGGGTGCCACACCACAAGATAGCATCAGAAAAGCTCCATTCTTTTAAATCCTGTCTTTGTAGAGGTGTACTGTTGGGGTGTGGTCCATCTTATGGAGTGGCTCCCGAGGGAACCACAGGCTTACTTACAGGCGAGTGAGTATGCAATTAGTTGTTCTCCAGATGGTCTCTGTTGCCACTCTGTAAGATGAGCAATACCAGAACTGTACAGCTGAAAAAAATCACACTGTATGAAAGAACTGAGTAAGCTTCCATGATGCTATCTTCTCAAGTGGCATTTGAGAAGCGCTGCTGGTACACAAGTACACAGCAGGTTGTTTTAAGCATAAAAATATTTTCCAGCTTTTATGCATACATTGGAAACCATAGAATGAAGGCTTCAAGCTGCTGAACTCCTTGTTAGAAGACATGTTTTACACTCCATAGCTTGGTTGCAGCGGTGTGGATAGCTAGAGACCACTGAGCACAGCAAACACTTTCTTTAGACAATGCAACTCTATGCTGCAGGGATGGTTCAATCAATATACACTACTGGGCCACATTTCATTTTCTAGGACAATAGCCTGTACCTTGTTGGTGTTGCCTTTCATGTTTTTACTCATCTGTGAACACAGTCCTCCTAAATTCTCTCCCATGCTTTTGTAAAACTCCTTTGATTTCAACAGTGCATACATGCTTTACATGTTATATAAAAAACTAGCAGATTTTATAAACTCTGTATTCCTGAGTCATGATATAGTACAGTAGTAAAAGCAGAGCCAAGATTTTAAATGGTTTAAAACGTTTAAATGCTTTCCTACAGACTCAGAATGACTTCATGGTGATCTGCAATGTTGCAAAAATTTTAGAGTTGGTAGTGCCACTGATGGAACATCCAAGCGAGACCTTCCTTGCTACTATTGAAGAAGATCTCATGAAGCTTATAATCAAATATGGCATGACAGTAAGGTTTAATTTCTCCTTCAAGCTGGTCATTTTGTTTTAATTGCTTTAAAAACAATGTCTCTACCTGTTGAAATTTTGACAGGTAAACATGAAAGGTGGTTATGCTAATTTAATCTATGGATATGATGTCTAATTTGGCTTGCCATAACTTTTATATATGTCACAGTAACACTGTGTTGCAGAGGTCCCCAACCTTTTTGCGCCTTTGGAATTCTGATACAGTATGGTGGGCGCAGCTACAAAATGCCTGCTGCAGCTGACCTTCATTCATACAGTGAAGATCCTTGTGCTGTGGTGGCAGCTGGTGCCAAAGGACCATATTTAAAGAACCTGCAGAGCCAACCTAATCTCAAGTGCTCAGTTAGAAGCCCTGCTGGGCAAAAGCCCCAACTACTTGTTAAAAACACTTGGTGGGCACCAGAAAAGGTGTTGGTGGGCACTGTGTTAAGAACATAAGAGAAGCCAGTGTTGGATCAGGCCAATGGCCCATCCAGTCCAACACTCCATCACCCAGTGGCCAAAAATACCAGCTGCCATCAGGAGGTCCAGCAGTGGGGCCAGGACACTAGAAGCCCTCTCACTGTTGCCCCCCCCCCCAACACCAAGAATACAGAGCTTCACTTGCCCCAGACCGAGAGTTCCTTTCTATACCTTGTGGCTAAATAGCCACTGATGGATCTCTGCTCCAATTCCCTCTTAAAGCCATCTGTGCTTGTAGCCGCCGCCACCTCCTGTGGCAGTGAATTCCATGTGTAAATCACTCTTTGGGTGAAGAAGTACTTCCTTTTATCACTTCTAACCCGACTGCGCAGCAGTTTCGTTGAGTGCCCACGAGTTCTTGTATTGTGAGAAAGGGAGAAAAGTACTTCTGTCTCTACCTGCTCTATCCC
Organism: Gekko japonicus; assembly: GCF_001447785.1. Classification (NCBI taxonomy): domain Eukaryota; kingdom Metazoa; phylum Chordata; class Lepidosauria; order Squamata; family Gekkonidae; genus Gekko; species Gekko japonicus. The sequence goes on from NW_015164214.1 coordinate 652,462, forward strand.
GTGCATAATCTTATAAACCTCATTCGTGTCTCACCCCTCTTTTCGTTTCTCCTGCTGTATTGGTTATGGAAATATTTTCACAAAACATAACAGTTTCTAAACTAAGAACTATTCTGTGACTCTGGAATGTCCTTGACATTGTTCCTAAGGAAATTGTAACACTTTCTGTTTTGTTTCCAGGTAGTACAGCACTGCGTTAGTTGCCTTGGGGCCGTTGTAAACAAGGTCACTCAGAATTATAAATTTGTATGGGCCTGTTTTAATAGATATTATGGTGAGTTGAATATTAAAAGATCTGAATAAAAATAGTAACTGCCAAAAAAAAAAAAATTACATGTGAAACCAGTTGTGAAAACAGTTGTTCTTTCTTCAGGTGCACTTTCAAAGTTAAAAAGTCAACATCAGGAAGACCCAAACAGCACTATACTCACAGCAAATAAACCAGCACTCCTTAGATCCCTTTTCACTGTTGGAGCATTGTGTCGGCATTTTGATTTCGATCAAGAAGATTTTAAAGGCAACAGCAAGGTAAACGTGCTGTATTTATTTGCTTACTGTTGCATATTTGAAAGTAATTTCGGATGGACTGAAATCCCTGGGATAAATGACAGCTAAAACTTTTTAGGTATGTGTTTGGGTATTAATGATTATTTTTAAAATGAACTGAAACATTTTCAGTCCCCCCCCCCCCCCCTAGCCATACTATTTTTCTGTAACTAGGTTAACATTAAGGACAAAGTACTTGAACTGCTGATGTATTTTACCAAACATTCAGATGAGGAGGTACAAACAAAAGCCATTATTGGTCTAGGTAAGAACTTACAAAAGCTTGCAGTTTTATTTTACTCTTGGTACGAATACTTAGCACACCACAGGTAGAGGGTTTTGCCAGTGCAGTGATTCTTGGGAATGTTGGCACTTTGACCCAGATTAATGTAGTAGTCGTATGCAGAGGCAGGTGATGACAAAGTCACCTGTTTGTTCCTTGCCTTGAAAACCCCATAAGTTGGCTGCAGCTTGATGACAGTTTGAACCACCACCAATGTAGTAGTTCGGAACTTCATAGGGAAGCTGATGCCCTTAAAGTCTGATGTCATCGTTTTTCACATAGACACAGAAGTATACTTTGCTATACTCAGCTATCATTATCCTACAGGTTTGTAGGTAGTCTGGATAAGATCAAGTGGCCTTTAAATATGCATGTTGCTTATTTGTCGTGCTGTATTTTAAAGCAGTCAGGATTTTGTCTTGAGGTAGGAGCTCAGGAACAATGAGATTTATTAAGCAGAATTTTCTCTCCTTATTTTCTTTCAGGGTTTGCATTTATACAACACCCAGGTCTAATGTTTGAACAGGAGGTGAAAACACTGTACAACAACATCCTTTCTGATAAAAATTGTTCAGTAAATTTGAAAATCCAGGTGTTAAAAAACCTCCAAACGTACCTTCAAGAGGAAGATACACGAATGCAGCAGGCAGATAGAGAATGTGAGTGATGAGCATTACTGTATTGAGTGAACAGTACGAATACAATAAGTGCCCACAGTCTGTTTACTGATCCATCTGTGTATATACACAGGGACTAATTACTAGTCAAAAGCTTTACAGGTAAATGAGTTCCAAAGGAATCTACACATGCAGTAGAATGTTTAGATAGTAGACTGGATGGTACCACTTAGATGGCAGGTGCAGGATCTCATTTTCGAAACTTCCCAACAAGTAGTAAACACACAGCCAGGAAAGAGAAGAGTTAAAGCATTTCCCCTGATTTTTTTTCTTCAAAAAAAAAAATCTTCTTGAAGGGAACTTTTTAAAGAGTTCTTTAAAGGAGTTTTTACATGGAGGAACACTGGGAAAAATTGTGTCCTGTGGTCTGAAGCAGTGTAGCCCACCCTTCTGTTCTGTGATTCTACCACCTTATCCCACTGAAGGAAGTGAGCAGTGACTCACGAAAGTTCATACCATGCCACATATTTTGTTAGTCTGTAAGGTGCTACTGGACTCTTCCTCTTTTCTACTTATCCCACTGTATCTGTAAAGACTTTAATCTGTAGTTTGTTAAAATAGTTTTAAAAGTTTATTCTGAACCAAGAGTCTTCACTGTTGATTGAGGCATACATACCACAGCAGACAGGATACTCTTTTTTTTGTGGTATCATGGGACATCCTCTGTAGCAGAGGAATGCAACATTATCTTTGTGAGATACTTTATGCAAGGGGAAAAATAGACCGAGGCTGTGTCTGCCTTAAATTTTCTCCCATTCCTGGTCTGACATTTTATTACTGTAGCCAAAGTTTAGAAACTCCCATCCTGTAGATACAAAGATCATTCCAAAATTACTACCATCATTAACACTGGCAGTTATCCCAATGTGTTCTCCATGTTTATGCATGAAAAATTCAAGATATTTGATAAGGAGATGGAGATGCTGCCTCTTGGTGCAGTCATATATTTAATTCTGAACATGGCCAAATCTGTGGGTTCTTACATCCAGAAATTAGAGCCATGGACAGACAAGCCAGATCTTTCTACAAACCCGAAAAATGCCTCAGGTTTGCAGAAAAATCTTTTAAAAAACAATAGAAGCAGGGCTGCTAGCTTTTTTTTTTTTTTAAAGAATGTCCTCAGTGACCATTAGTAGGTAACCACAACAGTATTGCTAGCCTTCAAGTCCTGGTTTCTGTCACTAAAAGGTAGGGGGGGGGGAACAGGGCACTTTCCAGGGCTTTTTTGAAATTTAAAGGTGGACTCATTGGGGCCTGGTCTGGCAGCACTGACTAGGCAACTTGCCACCATGCAACTTGCATGACTGGCAGCTTGCTAGTGTTCAACAGCAGCTGCCCCATGAAAGCCAGTGTGGTATAGTGGTTAGAGTTTCAGACTAAGGTCTCAGAGTCCCAGGTTCAAATCCCCACTGTTCTCTGGACACTCACAGGGTGAACCTAGGCCATTCACATTCAGCCTTACTTACCTCACAGAGCTGTTGACAGGGTAACATGCAGGAGAAAAGAATTTTGTAAGCTGCTTTGGATCCTGTGGTGCAATGGGCCTGCTCTGGCCTGCAGGCCCTGTTCCACACTGCCTTCCAAGGTTTTTGCAACACCTGCCACCACCTGACCTTTGTACAGAATTGCCCGCTGAGAGGGTCAGGACTTCCAGCTTCCCTTCCAAGCTCTGAGCCTTGTCTCTGTGTCTCCTGCTGCACAGCGCCTGGTCACCACAGGGACAGGTTACTGCCTTGCGCGCCTTTGCCAACTGCCTGTTTTCCCCATGGCACTCCTTTTAAAATAGTTGTCCAAGACAGTGGAGGTCCTTGTGATACAGAGAACCACTGCCAGTTAGGGGTGCTCATTTGGCCTATATTGAGCCGAAAAAATATCCATAAGATACCTTAGCAGTATTTCCCAGATATTTTTTCAGCTGGATATAGAGCCGGTTATTTATTTGGCTATCCAAAAATGGCTTACCTGAAAAATCCTGAAAATATTCAGGATTTTTTGGGACTGCAGGATAGCTGAAGGTAAAAGGTGTTAGCATCTTCCAGATGAACTTGCCACTTTGAGAAGGAATTTAAAGGGACTGTGAGCCATTTAAATGACTTTGGAGTTCACTTGTGGCTTGCAAAAGGCATTTAAAGGGACCATGATCAGTGTTCCTACTAAGCTGTGCTAGCCACTGCTGGCACATTACTTTTTAGCCCTTAGCGCACAGATTTTTGTCTGTGTGCAGGGCAACAAGCGATCCAGTTTCCCCACCCCTCTTGGTGGAGAAAGCAAAAGGGCAGACTTCACCTGGTTATGTGGGTGGGAAACAATGGATTTCCTAGTGCTCGGGCAGTTGAAATAGATGTGGAATGAAAGGGAGGAGTGGATTGGGTGAGGGCAAGTTTTGTTGGGCGGAAATCAAAAGACTTCTGATTCCAGATCTGATCCCTTTGGCTTCTCTGGGCTTGGACGAGGAGCTGAGGCTGGGACAAGCTTTCCATTGGCTCCTGGGACCCCCAAAAGGGCGGGACTTAGCAGAGGTTTGGCTGACGTGCTGCGTTTGTTGAGCCTTTTGCCCTGTGCGGGATTCCAAGCGAGGTGCTGGATTCTGAGCAGCCTTGTAAGCAGCTGTCAAGGAGCCTCTCCAAGAGACTGACAACTGTCGCCAGCCCCATCTGCCCATCCTCACCGACCCCCCTTCCTGGGGGGGGTATGCAACAGGAAAATCCAGAGCCAGCCTTTTATCTTGGCAACAGGGGGCTAGGCAAGCTGAGGCTTCAGAGCCAATTGTGAAGTGATCCCTTAAGGCTTGGGGGATCCACCAGCCTCTCTTCCATCCAATTCGTTGGGGGAAAAGGCAGACCATGAGGGTTTAAAGTGGACTGCCCAGCAGAGCCTGCAGGGAGAACCCTCGGCTGGGGCTGGGTGCTCTTTGCAACTCAGAGCTGCAAATAGGAACCAGCCCAGGATTGTCTGGGGCAGCGTGAGGCTCTCAGCTCCCACGGCCCTAGCTGATCCTCTTTTTTCCCACTAAACCCAAACGCAAAAAATACCACGGGGTTTGTTTGTTTTTTGCACACACCCTACTACCAGCATCAAAAGTTACAAAATATTTATTTAAAAGAAACTGTTCGCAAGCATACTTTTAGCACAGCACCAGATTGAGTAAGGGATCCAAAAGAAATTGGTACAACTTAAATCCTCTCTCCCTTTCTCTATACATGCCCTATCAGACATTAAAATATATAGGACCGGCTCTACAGAGTTCCCATACCTAAAAGCTCTCTCTAGCTCTTCAGGCGAGCACATGGTCAAATGGCTGATTCAGCACCCAGAGGAGGAGGAGGAATTTATACTCCTCCCTTCACTACCCAAAGGAGTCCCAGAGCAGCTTACAAACTCCTTTCCCTTCCCTTCCCTTCCCCACAACAGACACCCTGTGAGGTAGGTGGGGCTGAGAGAGCTCTGACAGAAACTGCTCTTTTTCAAGAATAGCTGTGCCAAAACTATGGCTTGTCCAAGGTCATCCAGCAGGTGCAAGTGGAAGAGTGAGGAATCAAACCCAGTTCTCCCAGTTTGGGTTCCGCACACTTAACCACTACACCAAACTGGCTCCCGAGAGAGACCTCCTCTTTGCTGCAAGGATTTTTTTTATCATATCTGGTCAGAGAAGTTCTTCCTGAAGTCTCCAGAAGTTTCCTTCCTGAAACCTCTCTAGCACTTAACACCTCCAAATCTCTGTTCTCTGCTTGGAAAGGGGTGGTGGTGGCCCATCCAGTTGTTTCTAGCTGGACCTATTAGCATTTGTTATGAGGTAGTTGAGGTGACCCTGGAAAGCCATCCACTGACTTCTTCCTCCTCGCTTGTTCTCTGCCCAGAGAGGAAAAAGCTTTTAAAACTCCAAAGGAAAAAATACATTTCTTCACAGGTCCTATTGTGGACAAAAACAGAAAAAGTTAATAAATATAGTAAATGAAATATATAAATAAATGCAGCTTGAAGATGAGGGTCAGATAAAAGGTAGATTGGTGTTTGTGTGGGAAGGAGGGAAGGAAGCAGGGAAATGTGAGGATATGG